>NC_059139.1:15120681-15423712 GCF_020740605.2 Lemur catta | reverse complement strand
ATGTACTTGCTAAAATTGAACTTTCTAAAGATAATCTTGAAAACACATTTACAACTGATGTTTTGTCTCTTAATCAATGTACATGACAGAGTGAAATTCATAACATAAATACCTGAAAGAATCTGATGAGATGAATGATAGAGATGTCTTTAAAAATAACTCCTGTGGGGTCTGATTAGGACAAATCATCTATTACCTAAATTTAAATCTGTGAATGTAAAATCCATCACTCCAGCGACTTATCCTTATGGGAAACACATCCTTCTAAACGAAGTGTATAAATACCTTTAAAGGTCTTTCAAAAAACTTATCTTGAGACGCTATGCATCAAAATTTTCACACACTTTTTAGAAGAAATGATATAAATCTTAAATATGTATTGTACATGCTTTTATCAGGCAACCTTAGTGTAAAAATATACAGTGGCTTTTATTATATTCAAATTAAGATGGAATTCTATAATTTCCTTTGCTATATTATAGCCACAAGAATGTAATACGGTGGCTCTTACATGCTTGGAGTTGAACTCTAATTCTGCTACTTCCCACCCAATCATGAGCATTTAGGTAAACTTTTGTTGTTTCAATTTTCTTACTTTTAAGATAGAGTTAATAGTAAAAGTAATTGCTTCATATACATTTTATAACCATTATATAAGAATATGCAAGTCAGGTATATATTGTAAAAGAGCTTAAAATAATGTAAATACTCAATAAGTAGAATTATTACTGGTAATAATAATTTATTTTTGTAATTATGTGACTTGATTTCAGATTCTCTTCAGACCTATTTTGTGGTATATTAATATTAGTCATGTTAGCCAGAATGCTATGCTTCCACCACTAATTAATGCGAAATAATGTGTTCTTTTCTTTTAGCAGAAAAACCAGAGTGAATTGGAAAGGATTTAATAAACCTCCTACTTACTAATGTCATGGTTCTGCACACAGTGCATTTCTGTAGTGATGCTGTGGTAGACCGGAGGTTTACTCACAATTTTTAGCTACTTACTGAGTATAGTATTGTACCTTCTTGCCCTTTGCTATGGGACTCTGCAGTGCTTTCCAGTAAAGTAGAAAGAGTGTGTATCCCCATCCCATTGACTCTGGGTTTGCCCATGTGAATGGCTTTGACCAACAGAATATGGGAAGAAGAGCAGCGTGCTCAATTTACGTGGAGGCTTTAAGAAGTACTACAACATGCTTGTCCCTCTTGAGCTCTCCTCAAGAACAATATTATGTCAGAGAGTAGGTTCTTTTTTAGCTGGAGCCCTAGAATAAAAGGGTCAGCCTGAGCTCAACAAAGCTACAGAACTTGGGGAAATAAATAAAAATTCTTTTTCCAAGCCAAGGAGATTGAAGGTTATTGGTTACCACAGAAAAAGCTAACTAATACATCTGCTAAAGGCATTTATATAGAAAAGAGAAAATATAGTTTCATTGCACCACATACCTAATAGAGAAAAGGAAAGAAGAATTAAAAAAAAAAAAACCACTAATTAAAACTTTCTTTCTTTGCAAAAATGCTAGCAGCTAGGAGTATTGGGGCTAGGAGCTAGGGGCTACTGAAATAAAAAATATATTTGGTATATAAAGAGAAATATAAAATATTATGCCACATGTTAATGTAGGGTGTGATGGTTATTTTTATGTGTCAACTTGTCTCAGCCATGGTGCTCATTTATTTGGTCAAACACTACTCCAGAAGTTTCTTTAAGGGTATATTTGCATGAGATTAGCACTCAAATCCATGAACTTTGAGTAAAGCAGATTGTTCTTCTTAGTGTGGGTGAGCCTCACCCAATCAGTTGAATGCCCAAATAGCACAGAAGACAGATTTCCCTCAAGGGAGAAGGGATTCCATCAGCAGATAACCTTCCCCTGAGTTTCCCCTGGGTCTTCCCTGATTCTTTCCTGAGTCTCCAACCTTCCAGCCAACCCTGAAGACTTTGGACTTGCCAGCGTCCATAATAGCTTGAGGCAATTTCTTAAAATAAATTTCTGTATATATGTATAGTTATCCCTTGATATTCTCAGGGGATTGGTTTCAGGACTCTCTCAAATAACAACATCAGAGTACACCAAAGTCCCTTATATAAAATGGTGTAGTATTTGCACATAATCTACACACATTCTCCTGTATACTTTAAATCACCTCTATATTACTTATAATACCTAATACAATGTAAGTACTATGCAAATAGTCATTATGCTATATTTTTATTTGTATTATTTTTATCGTTACATTGATTTTTTTTACATTATTTTTTCTGAATACTTTCAATCCACAGTTGGTTGAATCCACCAATGCTGAACCTGCAGATACTAAGGGCCAAATGTATACACATCCTATTGGTTCTGTTTCTCTGGGGAACCCACACTGATAACAGATTTTGGTACCAGGAGTGGTATTGGAGGAACAGAATTTTAAGGATGAGTTTTTGAAATCGAGTCTTGGTTTCTAGAACTGGCTCTCTAATGATTAGATTTAAAACACTAGAAAAAACTCTATTTCCAGTAGTCCAGAGAGCACAAATAGTGCGTGTTAAGATGTGGCAATAGAGCTATGCAAATTATCACTATTGGATACGCCTAATCAACACCCATAAGAAGGCAAGGATATGGGTGATCATGGTTATGATAATTTTGTACATTTTTGTCAAACTAACAAGCATAATGAGATTTACTAGTTGCTCCTACTGTTGCTGTCAAAGTGGGAAAATAAAGGATGGAACTCAGGGATTCTAATTCCCACATCGAGAGCTGCATAAATGACCTGAAAATATCTGTATCTGTCCTAATAGGGATCCTTATCTCCTGTAGTCACAGTGCTGAGACTATTAAAAACCAAATCAAAACAAATTTCATTCAGCTAGTGAGTAAATTATAAGGCAAATTGAATTCTCAGGCTAGCAGTGTGTCTATTGTTAAATTTAGGGCATTAATTGAGAAGAAATGGGATCCTGAAAGTTGGAATGGGGATATGTGGCAAGGCTCTGATTAAGATAGGGACCTTGAGCCCTTAAATTCTGGTGAGTTTTCTCTGGCAGAAGAAAAAGTCCCCCTACCCGTCTCTGAGGAGACTAACCCTGCATTGCCTGAAGAAGCTATAATGGCCTCCCCTGAGGAAGTTGCCTTGCAAGACATGTTGATTCTCCTCTGACACAACCACTAAGACCTCTTTTTGCTCTAGGCTTTTTACTAGACTCAAGTCCCAGCAGGTACATATAGGTGAGGTACAAATTGTGTGACTCATTAGGAAGTGGGATATGTCCCAAAAGAAATACTTTATTTTTTAAATTTATACAGAAAAAAATCTGAGAAATTATGTGTAACAATGGATATTAAGGGTGTGGGATAATTGTGGAAAGTACATAAAGTTGGATCAAGCCTGATTTATTGATATAGACCCATTAAGCAAAAACCCTAATTTACTGTTTCAACTCAGGGAGATAGAAAGGGTTATAATAGATTGTTTTCTTTGTTGACCGAAACAGAGACAAAAAGGAGGCTCAGATTAAATTAGCTCAAAATATTGGACCTGGCTGGGCTTACTGTACTATTCCTGGGGGATCAGCCAGTTACCTGGTGGCAGGTTGATTACACTGGATCATTTCTATCAGGGAAGAAGCAGCGTTTTGCTTGTTTTATTCTTACTAGAATAGACATTTATTTTGGATATGGATTTGCTTTCCCTGTACCTAATGTTTCTTCCAAAACTACTTTACATGGACTTACGGAATGCCTTATCCACCATCATGATATTCCACGAAGCATTGTTTCTAATCAAGGGAATCACTTCACAGCAAATGGAGTGCAGCACTGGGCTCTTGGTCAAGGAATTCTCTGGTCTCATCCTGTTCTCTACTGTTAGGGAGTGGAATATTTGTGTCCCCCTAAAATTCATATGGTTAAGCCCTAACACTCAATGTGGCTGTATTTGTAGATGGAATCTCTCTAGAATTAATTAAAGTTAAATGAGATCATAAGTGTGGGTCCCTAATTCAATGGGATCAGTGGCCTTATAATACAAGACATGAGAGATCTTGCTCACTCTGTATATATGCTTATGCATGGAGGAAACATAGAATGCGGCTGTCTACAAGCCAGGGAGAGAGTTCTCATAAGAAACTGAATTTGCTGGCACCTTGATCATGGACTCCTAGTCTCTAGAACCGTGGTAAATACATTTCTGTTGTTTAAGCCACCCAGTCTGTGGTATATTGTTATAGCACTCAACCAGACTAATACACGCATATGGATATGTGGCTGGCTTCAAGATGGCTAAGTAGAGGTATTTGGTACTTGCCTCATCTGCAAAGAAAAACCAAAATAGGGAGTAGATAATCACATGCCATATAGATCATCTAAGAGAGAACTCTGGAATTCAACAGACAAGTGATAGGAAACACCTAAAGCAATGAAGGAGAGGGAAGAGAGGCAGCCTGAATGGATGGGATCAGCTAGAATCCTAGAGGGGCTCCCCAATGTGGGAAAATGGCAAGGGAGAGACCCCTAGTGGTCCACATTCCCACCTTGAACTTCTGTGATCCCAGCAACAGGAGAGCCCCTTGAATGTTGTAGTCCCTGAGACTAAGTAGGGAGCTGCTGGAGCACCATGTGACAGCATTGCTTCAGAGAGACAGCCCGGGCTGGGTCCCACGCACAAAAACTAACCAAACAAACAAACAAAAAAACCCAAAAAGCAAATAATCCTATTAAAAAGGGCAAAGGACAGGAACAGACATTTCCCAAAAGAAGACATACAAATAACCCACAGGTATATGAAAAAATGCTCAGCCTTACTAATCTTCAAGGAAATACAAACCAAAACCACAATGAGATACCCTCTTACCTCAGTGAGAATGGCTATTATCAAAAAGGCAAAAAAAATAACAAATGCTGGCAAGGATGTGAAAAAAAAAAGGTAAGGCTTATACACTGTTAGTGGGAATGTAAATTGGTAAAGCCAGTTTAGAAGAGAGTATGGAGATTTCTCAAAAAACTAAAAATAGAACTTCCATATGATCCAGCAATCCCACTACTGGGTATTTACTGAAAGGAAAAGAAATCAGTATATCAAAGGGATACCTGCACTCCATGTTTATTGTAGCACTGTTCACAACAGCAAAGATATAGAATTAACCTATGTGTTCAATAATGAATGGATGAAGAAAATGTGGTACATATGCACATTGTGATACTATTTGACCATAAAAAAGGAAATCATGCCATTTGATTTGCAGCAAAATGGATGGAAATGGAGTCCATTGTATTAAGTGAAATAAGCCAGATATGGAAAGAAAAATATCACATGTTCTCGCTCATACGTGGGAGCTAAAAAATGTTTTCATGGAAGTAGAAATTACACTGATAGATACCAGAGGCTAGTAAAGGGGTGTGGGTGTGGAGGGTCAGGTGAGGGATGAAGAGAGGTTGGTTAATGGGTCCAAACATGAAGTTGGATAGAAGGAATAAGTTCTAATGTCCAATAGCAGAGCAGGGTGACTATAGTTAACAAAGTTTTGTATATTTCAATAGAGCTAGAAGAGAGGACTTGAAATGTTCACAACACACAGAGATATTAAGTAATTGAGGGAATGGATACCCTAAATACCCTAACCTGATCATTACACATTTTATGCATATAACAAAATATCATATGTATCCCATAAGTATGTACAGATATATATCATAAATAATAAAATATGTATGTATACATGCCCCCAAAATGTAGCCTAAATGGGTCCTTGAAAAAGATGGCTTTTCTCCTATTGTAATTATTTTAGAAACCTGCTCCTTATCTTCAGGTATTCTTGAGTCAGAGACATATTTTACTCTCCTAGTCAATTCTAGCTCTGACACATTTTTTGCTCTGGATATATAATTTCTGTTATGGTATACCTCCTGTTCTACTTATTAATTTTTCTTCCCTGATTGCTCAAATATTGAATCGGAGATGTGCTACAATGGTAGCTATCAACTAAGCTTGTGTGAAGCAAATGTAAACAAACGTACTAGGGAAAGGGAAGTGGGAATTGAGAAGTTTTGTACCAAACTAACACACTAAAAGTTACTTAAAAATTATTTTCCTATTAACCAATCTCTCTTTATTCTCTTTACCCCCACCCTTCCCAGTTTTGGTAGCCCTGCAACTATTACGTATCAATAAATATTATGTTAATATATTCTTATTATTTATGACCCTTAATAGTTTTCGCCAAACATCTTTTCCCAAAGCCTTCATTTCCCAGTTTGTTATGAACCATATCATTCTTTCTGTTTTGTTAATCTTTGCTCTTCTTCCTCTTCTCTTTTTTTCTTCTCATTCTCTTTCCCATTTTCTTTCTTTGTCTCATTTCCTCACACCTCTCTGCCATGACAACATAAAGCTAAATATTTCTCCCTACATACTGATGAGTTTATTGCTTCTTCATCCTCAGACCACCTTTCACAGATACCAACTATGAAGTAATGTCCTAAGTCAAATACCGTTGACCTTTTACTTCCAAACTCTATCAGAAAAATCATCACTACTGAACTTGAAATAAAGGAACTTAGTTTAATAAAGCAAATTAATAAGTGTAACTCTTCCCTTTCAGTGTTGATAACTAAATTAAAGTAATACTATATTAAAAAGTTTGTCTACCTGCTCAAAATATAACTTCATATTCAGTTTCTTGCTTAGAAAGGGAGTATGGATACAGTCAGATTTTTTGGTTACTATTGCTTTAAACAAGTCTCTGTATTTTTTCTCTCCAATAGATAGAAAAAAATGGCATAGAAATACTAAATTAATATCCATAAGCAGTAAAGAAACAGAGAGGTGATGATTACATTATAATGTTATGGTCATGATAATAAAATCTTCTAATCTGCCATGGATTCTTAACTTCAACTTTTGACCTCACCAGAATTATATGTATTAATCTTTGTTCTTTCTGTAAAGACCCCAAAGCTAGAGATTTTATTTTCTTAATTTAAACATATATATGTAAGCCCCAATTATTTTTTTCCATTGGAGCAGAAAGTGGAAAGTTTTATAATAACAACACTACTAGTAGATACTGTATAATAACTAAGATTGTGTGATCTGAAGCAGACAGATCATCTAGAAATTACTAGCTATGTGGCTCTGGGGAAGTTGTTTAATTTATCTAATTCTTGGATTCCTTGCGTGAGGAATAAAGCAGTATCTATCTCGTTTGGCTGGTGCAGTGAGAAATTATTTAACAAATGTCCAATATTTAGAATAGCATTTGAACTACACTAAACCAAAATAGTTTTACTGTATACAAGGTTACATTCAGATGCGATCTCTAATTAATAGTAAATAGTTCCTTTGGAATATTAAGTACCAGATAAACAGAGAGGCAAACAACTAATTGAGAAGAAATACAGAGGAACATGGAATACATCAATACAAAGTATTAGAATTTAGAAGGAGAATAATTATACATACATATTTACTGTAAAATAAATGTCATTATCATTCTTATATTTTCACTTTCCTACATAGATAGTAAAAAATCAATTACAGAAAATCCAGACCAAAAAAAAATCTGCACTTAACATTTGATATTTATAGGATATGTATATAGTCATAATTAATTTTTTAAAGCCATCTAAAATCATAATTTATTTAGAATTGATATTTAGAGTTACTTATATTTCTCAATCATTTAAATTCTGCTTATGAGAATAACATAGTTGTGTACTTGAAATATACCAAAAATATATGAGTACCATCTAGTGGTAAAACAGGAGGTAAGCAATAAGCTATGGGAGAAAGTGAATTAAAGCAGGTCAGGGGAACACGTGGCCAGAATAAGATTAAGAGGTAGAATAAGGTTATGGCCAGAACCAGTAAGTGTCAGAGAAAAGTTCATGCCTTTGTTATAGTGGGTATGGGTGGTAAAGCACTACAACACAAGAGCTGTAACAAACAGGAGAACCATGTACTTCTACCAACACTATGCTCCTTATCACAGTTGGTATAATGCTGCCACAGTAATGAAGACACAACTGAATTTTAGAAGCCTAAAGGTTGGGGTTTGGGAATGTTAACCCTTCATATTGACACAGCACAACAGGAATGTTGTACAACTGTGAAAAAAGTCCTGGGGGAGGGGTATCAGAGGCTGCATCATATACAGGAGTAAGCACTTTGCACTGTATTATAACAGACTTTTCCCAAAGCATAATATTAATTATTATAGAAATAATAATTAATTTTGAAAGATGCTGCTTCCATTATACTACAAATCTATATAAAAAATACTGAAGCTTGGCTAAGGACAGATGCTTAGTAAGAGATGGAAACAAGAATTCAGATTCATGACTGGTTGGTTACAGAATTTAAACTTAACAAACATAAGGTTCTTTCTCAAAATATGTACTGATAAATTATATTTAATATGAATATCGTGCTAATGCTTAAGAAAATAACAAGAGTTAATAGTTTGATAAAATAAAGTTTATGAACTCACAAGCTGCTTCAAATGAATCAAAATCAGCAGTACATGAAAACTATATGCTTCATTTGGATAGTATGAGCAAATAACAACCACCAAAATATCCCATCCATAATGAAAAGAAAAAAAAGACAAAAGTGAATTTTTAGTCACAGACTAAAGATTTTTCAAAGATATCTCTAGAAAAATGAATTTATATTGATATCAAAATTGACTCAGAAAATGCATTATATGTGTGTATGTTTTTATTGTATGTGGACATATTTCCAAAGTATAGATGTCATAATTCACAGGAATCTGTGTCATTTTAATTCTCTTGAGAATTAAATTTCTGCTTATGCCGGTAAAATGTTTTATTACAGGAAGTTGAGCAGTGAAATGGCAGAAATTAAAAAATAAAATGTATGCTGGAGGATCTAAAGTAAGTTGGGGGAGTTTCAGGCCAACTACAAAGTGAGCGGGCACACAGTCTTTCCCAAGACTTCCCTCTCTTCTAACATCAACAGCAAGTTCAGGGGGTTCCTCAAACCACCCTCTGGTTCAATAATTTGTTAAAAGAACTCAGAGTTTATTGAAAGCTCTTTCATTCATAGTTACAGTTTATGACAGAAAAAAGATGCAGGCTAAAATTAGCTAAAGGAAGGGATTCACAGGAGAGAGTTGGAAAGTTTCCGAACACAGGACATCTGTGGTCCTCTTTCTGTGGTGGAGGGGGTCTGGGAAGGGGGCTACTCTGATAAGCATTAACTTGTCTTACTTTAATGCACTTTATACATTCCCATAGTGATTCCTACAGGGCCATGCCCCATATGGACATACCTTTAATAAGCCCTTTTGCTTGACCACATGGTCAATCCATCACCCACCACCCTTGAGTCCACAAAAAGCCCAAACATAAGGACGAAGTACATGCAGTTCAGCCCACTGATATGATCTGCTTTTACCTTCTTCAATCAGAGTAACTGTTTGCAAACAGGATGTTGTCTATTCACCTTAGAACTGCCATTCATAAATCAAACAAGTTTTTGTTTGTTAGCAAAGAGTTGTTCATAAGACAACTGAGTGGCCCAGAGCCCAAAGTGCTTAACAGCTCCTCAGGGGATTGTAAAGGCATCCCTAAGGGAAAAGAGGCTGTCTGCTCAAGTACCTCCTTGTATTACCCTTGTAGCATGTTTTTGTGTGAACCATTTCAACTTTATTATGGAACTCAAGTGGGAACTGTCTTCCTTATTAGTGTTTCTTTGACATGACCCTAGATAATATGGGAATTATAGATTTTATGATATTACATCCTTCAATCATAGGAACAGTTCTGATTAACATCCAATATGAGCTAGTAATTGTCTTGATATAAGGCCACCAGGTTCACCTACTGCACAGTAACTGACCAATACACTGAGACTGCAGGAGCTGCAGCAGAGAGTTTAATACTCACTGAACAGACAAACAAAGAGAAGAGAGCAACCCTTCAAATCCATCTGCCTAAGGAGTTCTGGGCTGGGGTATTTAAGGGAATTTTGGCAGGAAGGGGGCTAGGGAATTGGAATAGCTGATTGGCTAGGTTGGGAGGATGAAATTTTAAGGACGTAGAAACTGCATTCATGCACTGAGTCAGTTCCTCAGCAGGAGTCACAGGACCAGCTGGCATCATTGGACCCACTGGGATGCAGGGTCTGGAAGACATCCTAGAGAACAGTGTTAGCTATGTGACTGTTTAACAGTAAACAGCTATAAGAGAGTGCACTCTGCAGCAAAAGCTGGTTAATGCTTGGTGTAGTTTTTCAAGACTTATGTCCTAGTTAAAATCCCAGCAACTTGGTTTTAGTTAATTTTATAAGGATGATTTCAACTACCATGGGCTTGATCACTCCTCAGTCCGGAGGTGTGAGGTAACAAGGTAGGAGTCGGGTGGTGACTGCTCTGGCCTCTTGCTGCTGACAAGTAGTGCAGTAAGGGTTGGACTTAGGATGGGAGGAATGAAACTACCTTGCAGTACTCTGCAAGAATTCATTAGTGCCTGGTTGGGGACTATAAGTTTGCATAAAAGAGAAAACAAGAGTGTTCTTATTCATGTTTTTTGTACAGCATTTAATTTAGCAGCAAATTATAAGGTAAACCCTAAGTCCTAGCAAAAGGAGTGAAATTCCTAATTTAAATGTCCTTGTAAGGCTGATTGGAAGCCCTGAGAAAGCCATGAGTAAATCTCAGAGAACCAGTAAGCTTACATAGGGTTACTGGTGGACACTTTTTGCAGCCAAGTGGCTTGTCGAGAGATCCTCTCTGTGTGTATTTCAACTTCTCCTGAGGTATTTATGTAAGTGCAACAAGTGATTTTGATTACTGTACAGACTCCTCCCTGTTTGGCCAAGAGAAAATCCAGTGCAGCTCAATTATCTTATTTTTGACTGATTTCTGAGACACTTACAGATCCTATATTCAGAGTATTCTCCCTATGGCAATAGTATTTTCAAATAAAATAACTAGGTTCCCCTTGCCTAACTCGACTTGTTTTTAATTTGACTGCCCAGTGTAACCACAGGATCCTATGAGAGGGAGGCAGTGGAAGCAGAGTGAGAGAGAAGATGGGAGGACTGAAGTAGACATTAGGTGGGGCTAGTGCAGGGGGCCATGAATATAAAATGCAGGATGCCTCTGGGGTCTGAAAAAGGCCAGAAAATATTAATAGATTCTCCCCTAGAGCCTCCAGCAGGAAGCAGACCAGTGGACACCTTGACTTTAACCCAGTGAAACTTATTTTCAATTTCTGACCTACAGAACTCTAAGATAATAAATATGTGTTGCTTTAAGCCACTAAATTTACGGTAATTCATTACAGCAACAAGGAGAAAATTATACACTTATTGTATAAATTTGACCAAAACACTTCTTAATTTCCCCATGTCTAAAAAGACTGCATTTTATTAGGTTGTTTTCTACAGATATTTTTAGGTCTAATCTTTTGTGATAATATTGTGATCAAGACCATGTGCCCAGAGTGTTAAACCCAGCGACACAGTTTTACATGCAGACATTAGAAATTATGTATCAAGTACTTTAACAGGAAGATAATTTGGTCTAAGCAGGAAAGTGATATAAATATGTTACAAGAAGGGAGAGCATTTCAAATTTTTAGTGTAGTGAGCTTGTAATTAAATCATAAAAAGACTAGTCAGTCATGATAGAATACAAATATGAGATTATAAGGATTCAGAAGCAAAACTCAATTACCAAGTAAATAAAAAAAATCAAACACCAGAGAGAAGAACTCAGCCACAAGAAGAGAGGGTGAGAGGTAAAGGTGGGTGAAACAATCAGAAGGACTCTCACGAAGAAGCCATTTCCATTCCCCTCAGGGTCAGAATTAGGTTTATTACAGGACCATCACTGGTCTATTGCTTAGGATCAGCCCAACCCAAAGATGTCAGTCTCAGAAATGGAACTCACATAGCCCAGGAGACAAAGTAATTCTAGAACCATGTCAGGCAAATGCAGAGTTTTAGCAATGTGACAGTGTCACAAACGCACAACCTTTTGTGTCAATTTCTGATAAAGCAGCAAGCAGTAATTATCACACATTACCACTGAAAGACTTCAAAAATGTAAAAGACAATTAGTGATATTTTTAGGCTCCTCAGTAGTCTTAGAAACAGGAAAAATTGTATATTATTATGAACAAAATGCCTCCTAGAATTCTAATATTTGTAATTATATATATACATTTGTGAGGGTGTCTGTGTGTGTTAAGCAAATGTATTTCCTCTCAGCTCTAGAGGCTAGAAGTCCAAGATCAGAGTGCCAGCATGGCTGGGTTGTAGTGAGGGCTCTCTTAACTTGCCTGTAGACTTCTCACCATGTTCTACTGGTGCAGAGAGATCTCTGGTGTCCTTTCCTTTTCTTAAAGGGCACCACTTTTTTTGTATCCAGGTTTGATCCTTAAGACATCAATTAACTTTAATCAGCTCTTTAAAGGCCCTATCTCCAACACTAGCCCACTGAAGATAAGGGCTTCAACATATAAATTGCGGAGGGACCCAATTAGGTACATACCAAACATAGTATACACATGTTATGCATTTTAAAATTAGAGTTTTGTATTATTAAAAAACCCTATTTATTTTGCTGGAAACAAGGAAAAATAAGTAATATAAACAAAACTAGCTACATTTATACTTGCCAAAGGCAAATACTCAATGTGGTGGCATGTTTTGTTACATAGTCATATTTCTGTTAATGTTAATTGTACAAAATAAAACTTTAAAAATTAACATTAGAGCTTATATCTTTCTATGATAACTATCTTTACCAAAACAGTATTTTGTAGGATTTGAAATATATTAAAATTTGTGTGATCCAAAGATCGGGGTATAGACATAAAATACAGCACATTTTCCGTCTTTCTGTTATCTATCTTCTTTCTCTCTTGTTTTTCCACAAGACAACACACAATATAGTATATCAGGTTCTCCCCACTATTCCAATAACCCGTCTCTTTAAATCAGAGCCTCGTAGTGTACACAGGGTCATTAGCTTCTACAAGTGGGTTGCAAATGCGCCAAGGTACAGATGTTTTCAATCAATGCCTGGGCTGCTGGGTGGGCTGGGGCATCAGGAGCTCTTGTTCTCAAAGTCCTATTTACTTCAGAATGTTTTACGATATTATCATTTTCTCTGTGTTCCTCAACCTGAAAGTATTTAGGAATCATTGCTTAAGTCTTTTATTTTAAAGATACTGTGTTAAACACATTTGTGGGCAAAACATATTTAGTAGTTCATACTCTTTGTTAAAATAGACTCCCAGAAGTAAATGATTGGATAAAAGGGTAAAGGTTTTCAAGCAAATGATATATGTTGCAAGACTTCTTTTTGTAAAGGTTGTGTCAATTCATACCTTAACTGTAATGGAATACATTGTGTCCCCCAAAATCCATGGATGTGGAAGCTCAAACCCATAATGTGACTGTATTTGAAGATAGGTCCTTTGTATAGGTAATGAAGCTTAAATGAGGTCATGAGAGTGGGGTCCTCATTCAATAGGACTAATGTCCTTTTAAGAAGAGGAAGAGACTTCAGAGTTCTTGGTCTCTTTTTCCCATGCACAGAGAAAAGGCCAAGTGAAGAAACAGTAAGAAGGCTGCCCACTGCAAGCCAGGAGGGGAGGCCTCATCAGAAAGAAAATCTGATTGCTGTTGTGTTCAGTTTGCTAGTAATTTGTTGAGGATTTTTGTATCTGTGTTCATAAGGGATATTGGTCTGTAGATTTCTTTTGTTGTTTTTGTTGTTATTCTTGTTGTTGTTGTTGTGCTCTTTCCTGGCCTTGGTATCAGGGTGATACTGAGTTTGTAGAATGAGTTATGGAGGATACCCTCCTTTTCAATCTTATGAAACGGTTTCAGTAGGATAGCATCTGGGTCTTTGCTTGTAGAACTGGTAGAGTTGGGCTGTGAATCTGTCTGTTACTGGGCTTTTATTTGTTGGGAGATATTTTATTATTGATTTAATCTTGATATTCATTATTGGCCTGTTCAGGATTTCTATTTCTTCCAGATTTAAGTTTAGGAGGTTACATATTTCCAAGAACTTATCCATTTCCTCTAGATTTTCTAGTTTGTGTGCATAGAGGTGTTCACAGCCTTCTCAGATGATGTTTTATATTTCTGTGGTATCAGTCATAATGTCTCCTTTGTCATTTTTGATTGAGTTTATTTGAATCCTCTCTCTTCTGTCTTGGTTAATCCAGTGAGTGGTGTATTGATTTTATTTATCTTCTCAAACAACCAGCTTTTCATTTTATTATTCCTCTGTATTGTTTCTTTGGTTTCAATTTCACTTACTTCTTTGTTATTTCTTGTCTTCTGCTAGCTTTGGGTTTGGTTTGTTCTTCATTTTCTAGTTCCTTGAGGTGTGATATTTGGTTGTTAAGTTGGGACTTTTCTGTGTTTTTTATGTAGGCATTAACTGCTATGAATTTCTTCTTTAGCACTGCTTTTGCTATATCTCAGTTTTTGGTGTCATGTATCACTTGTGTTATTCAATCCAAAAGAATTTTTGATTTCCATCTTGATTTTGTCATTAACTCAAGTATTTTTCAGTAGCAGGTTGTTTAATTTCCATGAATTTGTGGAGTTTGAATTTCTCTTGGAAATGATTTCTAGTGTTATTCCATTGTGGTCTGAGAACATACATGGCATGATTTTGATTTTTTCAAAATTTGCTGAGACTTATTTTGTGGCCTAACATATAATATATATTGAAAAATGTTCCATGTGCTGATGAGAAGAATATATATTTTGCATTTTTGGAGTAGAATATTCTGTAAATGTCTGTTAGGTCCATTTGAACTAGAGTCCCATTTAAGTTCAGTACTGCTTTGTTGATATTCTTCCTCAATGATATTATCTAACTCTGTCAGTGGAGTGTTGAGGCTTTCACTTGTTATTATGTTGTTGTTTGTTTCACTTCTTAGTTCTAGTAGTACTTGTTTTATCAGTCTGGGAGCTCCAGTGGTAGTTGCGTCTATATTTAGGATCGTTATATCTTCTTATTGAATTTAATAATTCACCATGATCAAGTTGGTTTCATCCCAAAGCTGTAAGGAAACCCTAAAGACTTCTCCAAAAGACTTCTAGAATTGTAAATAAATTCAGTAAAGTTTCAGGTTACAACCTTAATGAACACAAATCAGTAGCATTTTTATATGCTAATAACAGCCAAGTTGCAAATCAAATCAAGAATTCAAGTATCATTTATAATAGCTGCAAAAAACCATGCCTGGGAATACACTTAAACAAGATTAAAGATCTCTAGAAGGGAAACTACAGAACATAATGAGAGAAATCATAAATGACACAAAGAGAAAAATATCCCATGCTATCGATTGGAAGGATCAATACGGTTAAAATGTACGTAATGCCTAAAGTGATTTACAGATTTAATGAAATTCCCATAAAAATATCAAAATACCATTTTTCACAGAATTATAAAAAAATGCTAAATTTCAAATGGAATTAAAAAAAAAAAACCTGAATAGCCAAAGCAATCCTAAGCAAATAGAACAAATCTGGAGGCATTCCGTTCCTAACTTCAAATTGTACTAAAAGCTTATAGTAACCGAAACAGCATGGTACTGGCATAAAAGTAGACATATAGGTCAGTGGAACAGAATAGCGAACCCAGAAATGAGACTACATACCTACAACCAACTGATCTTCAACAAAGCAGACAAAAACATACACTGGGGAAAGGATGCCCTATTCAATAAATGGTGTTGGGAAAATTTAAGAGATACATGTAGAAGAATGAAACTGGATACCTATATAAAAATTACCTCATAAGGGTTTAAACATTAAATGTAAGATCTGAAACTATAAAAATTCTACAGACAAACTTAAGAAAAACTGTTCTGGACCTTGGCTTAGGCATAGAATTTATGACTAAGTCCCCAAGAGCAAATATAACAAAGACAAAAATAAATGAATGGGACTTATTAAACTAAAAATTTTCTTCACAGCAAAAGAAATAATCAACAAAGTACAGAGACAACCTACATAATAGGAGAAGATATTCACAAACCATACTTCTGACAAAGGGTTAATACCCAACATTTAAAAGGAACTCAAACAACTCAGCTAAAAACAAAGAAAAAGTCCCCATTAAAATTTGGC
The DNA here is from genome assembly GCF_020740605.2 of Lemur catta. Lineage (NCBI taxonomy): Eukaryota > Metazoa > Chordata > Mammalia > Primates > Lemuridae > Lemur > Lemur catta. The sequence goes on along the minus strand of NC_059139.1, from coordinate 15,407,578 downwards.
AAATGACATGCACCGGCATTTTTTAAAGGAAGATACACAAATGGTCAACATATGTGAAGAAAAAATGCTTAATATCACCAATGATCAGGGACACACAAATTAAAACCACCTTACCCCTTTCAGAATGGCCAGTATCAAAAAGTCAAAAACCAACAGATACTGCCACAATGCGGTGAAAAAGGAACACTTATATATTGTAGATGTTGATGTAAATTAGTACAACCTCTATGGAAAACAGCATGGAGATTCCTCAAAGAACTAAAAGTAGACCTACTGTTCAATCCAGCAATCCACTACTGGATATTTACCCAAAGAAAAACAAGTCATTATATCAAGAAGACAGAGACAATTCACAATTGTAAAGATGTGGGATCAACTTAAGTGCCCATCAACTGATGAGTGGAGTAAGAAAATGAGGTACACCGTGGATTACTACTCAGCCATAAAAAATAATGAAACATGTCTTTTATAGCAACTTTGATGGAACTGGAGTTCATTATTCTAAGTGAAATATCTCAGGAATGGAAAAACAAATACCTCATGTACTTATTTGTAAGTGGGTGTTAAATGATGGCTATACATGGTCATACGGAGCAGTGTAATGAACTTTGGAAACTCAGAAGGAAGGGGAGTAGGAGGGGAATGAGAGATCAAAAATTACCTATCAGGTACAACGTACACTATTTAGGCAATGGGCACAATAAAAGCCCTGACTGCACCACTATAAAATTCGTCTGCATAACAAAAAGCACTTTTATTTTTACCCCCTAAATTTATAGCAATTAAGAAAAAAAGAAAAAGAAAGAAATAACATTTCCTAGTATCTTGGTCTTCAATTTCCAGTTTCCAGACCTGTGAGAAAATAAATGTTTGCTGTTTAAGCCACCCACTCTGTGTTATTTTGTTATGACAGCTCAAAAAGACTAATGTAATCACAAACAAATTATGGTCTCTATTTTTCCACATATTTACCTAATTTTGATTCAAATATTAAGAGAGAGAGAAAGAGAAAGAAAATTTAATAAACTTATCTATAATATCTGTGATTATATATACTCATAAAATACTTTTCATAAAAATTGACTTCAAATCAATTCATTTTAATTATTAATTATTATTAATTTTACCTGCATGATTTCTAAACTTAGACTGGAAAACTTTTATCTTTCCAATGTATATTACATATACATATTACATATAATATATATACACATATTACATAAATTCATATCTTTATTCTGAAGTTAATGATTAAGTATGTAAAGAACAAATTTTGAACAAAATTGAAGTATGTCAACATATTTTAGAAAAGTGAATTGATTTTTGGAGGAGACAAATAGCATTCTCAAAAGCTACCAGTAGATGGTGTAACAGGAGTAACCAAAGTTGAGAAACATTTTTATATTCTCAATATAAAATACACACACTTGCTTTCTTCTGGCAATATTATGTTTTTAAATATATAGTATAAAATGCATTTATATGTACTTAAATATAATTTAAAATGTGTACATTAATTTAAATTGAGTAAATTAGTGCATAAGTACATTTTAATGTTTTCTACACTACTTTAAAATTATTGCAACTGATTAAATATAAATAGTAGGAAAGATATGACATGTCATATTTTTCTCTTTTTTATTAAGTCTAGGCACACAGATTTCAGACGAAGTTTGCTTATCTATATGTACTTAATATATCTTATGGGATGTTTTTGTATGGTATATGTGTCTTTTTTATCTTTCAACACAGAACAACCACTTTTATAAATCTAAGTTATAAAAGTAACATAGAAAAATAATTAAAGAATTATTAAATTATAATTTATTCCATATTAATCTATGTTAAAATATTGTGTTTATTATATAGTATTATTTAGGATTGAATTAATCAACACCTTTTCTCATGTATTAATAATATATATGCATCAAAGATGTCTAATTTTAGTCATGAAAATTTCAGGAATTTTCATATATGTGACACTTTAAAAGGACCAGTATAAAATCAAAAGAATAATAATATATACAATATAAAAGAGCATCCTCTTGAACATAGTGTGTGATTATTACCACAAAAGATCCCTATGTATGATGTGGCTTAGAATAATGACAATCATTGTATGTGTTATGTGAAATGGTTTGATTATGATCATTTCTATAAGAAAATTTTATGTTTTTGGCTTCATTCTTTCACATTCTTATGTATTAGCATAATTTACCTGTAGGTTGCACCTCTCCATTTTTCTATTAGGATATTTTATAGCTCATGTGAGATTTACACTAAATGTGTATACAGTGTGACGCTCAACAATTATTTCCAGCTCTCCACCTACTAGCTCTTAGGTAAGATCACCCTCCCCTCTTCTTTTATGAAGTAAAGTGTTGCCCCAAGAACTATTTTTGGCACATTACTTTATGGAGAAGTTTTATAAACTGGTACAAGACTCACTGTAATTTCTTTCCCTGCAGAATTTTAACTTTTAAATACATTAGTATTTATTAAGAATATAAGACGATGCCTGGTGCTTAGGAAGCACCTGACCAAGTGCTCACAGTACCCATTCAGTTACCTGCAGACTAGGCCTGACTAAGCTTGAGTCAGACTCCTCTCCTCCTCAAAGGCCCTTATACTTTGGCTCACCCTAAGGTTAAGCAAGCACTAAGCACTAACATCCCCCTTAACAGCTCATTCCAAGAATCCACAGATCATAGAAAGAAGCATTTCCTGTTGAAGCCTATTGATTTTCGCCTTGATCACTCTGCCTACTTATCCTACTCCCCATAAAGTTCCTACTAGTTCTGCTTACCTAGACCTACGGAAGAAAAGCGTTCTCATTTTTTGATTTTGAGACACTTGCAATCCTGAGTAACAGTTTTTACCCAGGTCCAGTTTTGTTTATATTTGACATACCACATAATTGTTTGGTAATATTATCAGCATCTGTAAAAATTATTTTGTGATTTTTCATCTTTTATTATATAATACTTTGTTATAGAATCCCATACTAAAATACATTCCATGTATGTGTCAGAAGCATTTTGATATTTTGTTGTTACTGATCTGGTAAAGTTTTATACTTCTTCTTTAATCAAATTGTAGAGAAATGTAGAGATTAACTTCTATTATTGTCTTGGACAAAGTTGTCATTGTTATTCCTGTTATTTATTTGAAACTATGAATTTTGTCTCTCTTCTTCTTCTGGTTGTCACTAAATGTTTGCCACAGAAATATGAATGCATCATTATCAATTTGTGGAACTAATTACTCACAAGTCTATAATCTTAGTACTTTTTTCTTTGTGTTGCTCCAAAAACCTTCTAAAATCCACTATTTAATATCTTTTTATCTGTTATTTTACTATTTTTTTAAAAACTTTTTTAAAAATTTACAATATATATCAGTAAATCATATTTGCAATTTTTCAGTTTATCGTATGCCAGATTTTTCCCTTCTTTCTAAAAATTTATTTTTAAGTGAAGTGTCAGAGTTTGTTAGTGGTAAACTTTTTGAGTACTACAAATCTGACAATATTAACATAGTTTCAAAGTTATTTGTTTATTGAACTGGAAAAATATTACTTCATTGTCTTTCTGCATCCAGTGTTGCTCATTAACATTTTTGTGCCAATTGTATTATTTTTCATTTGTTGGTCTTTCAGCTAAGATCTTTCTGCAAATAAAATTGACAGATGCCAACAACGTACACCATGTAAAGTGAGTGTTTCAACCACCTGTACACAACGTCTTAAGAGATTGTAAGACTTATTCTACAGGCCTTCTTGACCTACTACATCTATCTTATAAAAGGTTTCTAGCTTGGATTCCATCTCAAAAGGGATGTAGGGCAAAGGAAGATGGGGTGGTCTGGCAGAGGGATTGATCTATGGAAGTTCAGCAGTTCTTGGAAATCAAGAAACACAAAGCACTCCCCATAAGAAAATGTGTCTATTTCAATGTTCATTTAATTCCAGAAAGCACAAAAAACATATTCTGACAGTACCAGCCTAATAATGTAGTCCCTTTTTTGTCATTCTCCTCACCTGAGGCAAAATCACTGGAAGAATCAGAGACTACTGCATGTTAAATGGGAAGAGCTGACAGAAAAGGAAAAAGGACAAAACTCTACCCTCACCCGCCTTGAAAAATTTCTGGAGTGGAACAGTACAAAGTTGGGGAGGAGAAGGGCTCTAAATTTAAAAAATAGTTGAAATTTTTAAAAATTACTTTCAAACTTTATATATTACCTGCTATTTGTGAGACTAAACAGAACACATTAGGTATGCCTAAGATTGCACTGAGGCAAAGTATAAACTAATCCATAGAGAAGACACAAAGTATAGTTGAAGAAAGACAAAAGTCATTTTGTAATTGCACACTGAATCCAAAATATTCAATAAAGTAATACAGTAAATATTCGGTCATTATCACTTGGATAGCTTGTTAAATATCAGCGTTGTTGACAGTACTGAAAGAGAGAGAGACTGTCCTGAAAGCATCCAGCTATTGTTAATATAATTTTTCATATTACGTGGCTAGATACCTTCTGGACAGCCCTCATATATACACACACATATAGATACATATGTGTGTATGTAAAATTGAAGTTTATGATATTTACTTAAAAGTCTAGAGAAATAAATGAAGAATTGTTTGAGTTTAAAAACATCAAATATCACATTGTGAGTTTACTGCTCATGATTGACTAATAAAATTATATGAGGACATAACTGAAAATGACAGAGTAAGAATCTCTGAAGATCTTTTCCTATGTAAAAGCAATTAGGACCCTGGAAAAATTTTCTGCACCAACCTTTTCATAACTCTAGAAATTAATCCAAGGCTTGCAGCAATATAAGGAGATCTTATTGAGATAAATAGATGAATCTCAGAAAAAATGGCAAACTATGTGATGTTTTAACTTCTCTTTTCCCATCTCTGCAGTAGCAATGAAAGCCAACAGACCACAGTCCCACTGAAAACCCACTGCCTGACGTCCACCAAGGAGAAAAATAAAAACTCAGGAGCTCCTTCGAAGAACAATTCCCAGCGAACTGTCATTGGCGAGTCAGGTGATTTCCTAGAAGATCCTATTAGCAACTCTGCCTTTATTCAAACTGACTTGAAACTCACCAGTGTGAAAGCCTTTTCCTTGGACTTGTTTACAAAAACAATTATAGACATTTGCTAAACATTGTGGCTGTCTTGAGGCAGTGGATAACAGTTGGGGCAAACAAAAGCCTAAAATAAAACTGAAAAGCAAAATCTGGAGAAGGAATGTCCACAGAAGATTTTATAAGCTACAAAATATTCCTGGGAATCTAGCAGGCTACAAACATACTGTATTTGCCTCACATGGTTTATATAACAAATCACCACAAACTTGTAAAAGCACAATATAGCTTAAAACGCCAGAAATTTATTCTCTCACATTTCTGAAAACCATAAGATCAAAATCCAGTTTTTACTAGGCCAAAATCAAAGTGTTTGTAGGACCATGCTTCTTCTGGAAATTCTAGTAAAGAATATATTTCTTACATCATCTAAGTTCTGAAGTCTTCCAGAATTTCTGCACTGTGGCTACATCACTCCAATCTGAGCCTCTGTCTTCACATTGCCTTCTTCTATTCTGTGTGTATATTCTTCTTCTGCCTCTCTGCTATAAGGACACTTGCGATTAGGTCTTGGGCCCAGCCAGATAATCCAAAATCATCATCCTATGGTAATATTCTTAATCACATCTGAAAGCACACATTTTCCTTATAAGATAACATTTACAAGATCCAAGTAGTAGGATCTATTACCTTTGGATGCCCATTGTCAGCCTATTACACATGTGCAAGGCAGTGTACCTGCAAAGAACCTCAGAAATGACTGGGAAAGCCTTAAGCTCTTACATCTAACTCATAATGAAGCTCCTATGAAAGCAGGAAGTGAAGGCAAGACATACTTGTCAATTGCCTGGCTGTGTTGCAGATATACCTTAGCATATTAAGCTTGGGAGGCATTGGTTTAGGAATTTAAGAACTCTCTATCCAATTATTTGCTGAAAACTAAGTAAATGAGCAGAGATATCAGTGGCTACATACAAAGTATGCAGATTTCACATAATTGGTTAAGAAAAGTCAATAAACAAACAACAAAAACAAATAGTAATGACAAACCCTGGGCAAGAGTGGTAATCTGATGTCCAGAGATGGTACTATTCTAAACATCAAGTTTTCAACGTAAGCATATATGACACCCAAAGAAACAAAGCATGACCCATACAAAGGTAATGAAAGCAATCAACAGAAACTGTTTCAGAGAAAACCCAGAAATAGTACATTCCATTAGCTATTTTAAGTGTATTGAATAAATTAAGAAAATCACATCTTGAGAACTACAGAGCAATATGAAAACAGTGTCTCACAGTATTAGTTAGCTAGGGCTGCTGTAACCACAGTCTAGGTGGCTTAAACAAGAGAAATTTATTTTCTCACAGTTCTGGAGGCTAGAAGTCTAAGAACAATGTGTTGGCAAGTTTGTTTTTTCCCAAGGCTTCTGTCCTTGGTTCATCCTCCACCTTCTTGCTACATCCTCACAGTCTTTCCTCTATCCATGTACATTTCTTGTGTCTCTGTGTATGCAAATCTACTCTCCTTGTAAAGACACCAGTCAGGTTGGATTAGGGACCATCTTAACGGCCTAATTTTAACTTGATTACTCCTTTTATGGCCCTAACTCCAAATACAGTCACATGCTGAGGTACTGGAGTTTAGGATTACAACATTTGAATTTTTATTTGAATTTTGGTAGGACAAAAATCAGCCCCTAACACTCACCAAATAGAATATATCAATAAAAAAAGGGACATTACTTAAAAATTCAAAAAAAATGTTCAAGTTAAAAGTCCAAAAAAAAAAAAATTGCTACAGGGATGTGATCAGTAGCAGCAGATTTGATTGGTCAGAGGAAAGGATCAGTGAACTTGAAGGCAGTTCAATTGAGATTATCCATTTTCTGGAACAGAAAAAAAAAATAATGAAAAGAAATGAACAAAGCCTCAGAGAACTAAGGAATGCCACCAAGCATACCAACATGCATGGGAGTCTTAGGATGGAAGAAAGAGAAAGGAGCAGGAAAAATATGAAGAAATAAGGACTGAAACATCCCAAATTTGATAAATGAAATGAATCTACAAATCTAAGAAGCTCAACATACCAAGTAGGATAAAGTCAAAGCGATAAAAAATGAGTCCCAAACAATCCCAAGCCACAAAGCAAAAAGCAAAACTTGAAATCAGCAAGAGAGAAGAAAATCAAGACATGACAAAGGAGCTTCAATAAGATATCAACTAATTTTTCACTAGAAACCATAAAGGCCAGAAGATAGTAGGATGACATATTCAAAATTATCCTACTTGATAGAATAACATCACCTTCAAATTCTATATCTAGCACCATTATCCTTACAATAATGAAGGAGGAAATGACACATTTTCAGATAACAAAACTGAGAGAATGTGTCACTAGCACTGGCCCTGTTAAGAAATACTAATGAAGCAAAAGAGCACAATAGTTTTTGAATCTATATGAACAAGTAAAAATTACCTTACTGGTAAAGGTAACTATACTAGTAAATATAAAAGAGAGATAAATGTAGTTTTTATTTTAAAATTCCTTGTTTTCCCTATATGATTAAAAAATAAATCAATAAAGCAATGATTATAAATTTGTATTGATGGACACACAATGTATAAAGATGCAATTGATATACCAATAATAGCATAAAGGAAGGGGAAGAGAATTGAGATATATAGGAGCAAATATTTATGTTCTATTAAAATTAAGTTGCTATTAATGTGAACTAATTTGTAATACATTGAGGTATTAATTGAAATCCCCAGGGCAACTACAAAAAAAAAATCAAAGATACACTAATAGCAATATTGAAGATATTAAAACGGTATACCAAAAATTATCCCCTTAACAAAACAAAATAAGGGAATAACAGAAGAAAATAGGAACAAACAGGACATGAGACGTTTATAAAACAAGTAAAATGGCAAATGTACTCTTCTAATAATAACATTCAATGTGAAAGGATTAAAAATCCAACCAAAAGGCAGAGATTACTAAACTAGATCAAAAAACATGATTTAAAAGTTGCTATATACAGGAAGAAAAAAAGGTAGAGAATGCAATACAAAGGAAATGATAAATATTGTATTGTAAATAAATGAAATTGAGAATAGAAAAACAATCAGGAAAAATTAATGAAACTGAAAGTTGGGGTTTGAAAAGAGTAACAAATGGAGAAGTTTTTAGTTAGGCTGATGAAGAAAAACAGAGAAGACTCAAATTATTAAAATCAATAATGAAAGGGGACATAACTGACATAAAAAAGGATTATAAAGGAATACTATAGGTAGGAAGAATAAATTCAAGAGATCAGCAGAGTGACTATAGTTAATGACCATATACTATATTTTTGAAAAATGCAAAAAAAAAAGGAGACTTTGAATACTATTACCACAAAAACGACAACTGTGTTAGGTAACACATCTGTTAATTAACTAAAGTTAACCATTCAACATTGTATTCGTATATCAAAACACCATATTATATGTAATAAATACATACACTGTTACCTATCAGATTAAAACAATTTTAAAAATAGCTGAGGAGGATAGGTTATCCTTGAGAGTTTGAACAGCCTCAGATAAAGCAAATTGAGATTGTTAATGGGCTGATTAAGCTAAGACTGAGAAAGTTACTTTTTAGTTTCCACATATCATGAGAAATAAACAGACCATTGATTAGAGGGGAGAGCACAAGAACCCCAAAGAGGCCATTTTAGTTCTACATTATCCTCAAGAAAATGGTGTCCTTTGGAGATATTTAACAGAATAGTACTGTAATTGCAGCATATATAGTCAGTGGGAAAAGAGAATGGAGGGTACCCATAGAGCGAGTTATGCACAGGATTAGATCATTAATCAGAGACAAGACTTTAGGAGCCAGGAAAGAGTCCCGTTCAATTAATTTCCTAGTATAGTCCCAAATCCATTGAGCCAGAGAAAATTTCCCATGTGATTTCAGCCAGCAGAGTTAAAGAAAAACAGAAGAAGCTGAACAGAAAGGCCAAGGGAAAGTCTCTTTGAATGAGTCAAGTAACTCCTTGCGTTTCAACAGACAAGACATCTGTAGCACTAGTTTGAGAGTTGAACTCATTAAAGGCTTCAGGAATCAATGAAGCAGAGAGCAGTTCAAACGACTTGCAAGGTGCCCCTAGATGGTTGGGGATGTCAGGGGTCAATAGTGGAGGATCAATCTTAATCCTACTTGCAGCATCAGAACACTGTCAAATAAAACAAATTTGGAATTAACAAGGAAAAATTTATTTGTAAAGATTACTATAATAAGAAGAATGCTACAAACAGTAGAGTTTTAAGCATCTTAAAGATCAGGCAGAGAAAAGCTTTTCTTTTATAGGAAGCATAAAGCAAGGCTTGAAGGAACCAAGATCAGGGATTGGGACAGAAAATGTTTTCCTGAGGTCTTGTTAATTCTTGGTGGGGGAAGCTCTGCATTCCAGTTCTGCCTAGAGCTGTGGATGGGACTATGTTCAGGGTCCTTTGGGTTGTTATTTGCAAAATATAAATTAATATGAGGTAAATATGAAGTATGAAGTGCATCATAGATGTATTAATCAGGTTTTATCAGAGAAACAGAACTACTAGGATAAAGGACCCTGAACATAGTCATATATATATATATATATATATATATATATATATATATATATATATATATATATATATAAATAATTGGTTCCTGTGATTATGGAGGCAGGCAAGCCCAAAATCTTCAGGGTGAGCTGAGCTGGCAGACTGGAGAAACAGGAAAGCTAATGCTGCAGTTTGAGTCCCAAGATCATCTGTTGACAGAGTTCTGTTCAGGCCGTTAATTAATTGAATGAAGCCCATTTACATTTGGAAAGGCAATCTGCTTTACTCAAAATCCATTGTCTTAAATTTTAATTTCATCTAAAAACAACCTTAAATAAATCTCCAGGCTAATGTTTGGCCAAATGCATGGGCATGGTGGCCCAGCAAAGTTGACATATAACCATCACAGTGGATGCAGTGACTTTTCTTGCCAGTATCTCTTCCCTAATGCAGCGCGACTCATACAGTCAAATGCATCGAATCATTTCGGGTATCAGATGTATAGTCAGAATTAAAGACACTTATATTTACTATTCCAATTCATGAGCCTCTGATAATGGACATAAATTTATAATTTTAGCAGTCTTGGGGGATGAGGAGATTCAGATACAGGTGGTCATGCACCTTTCTTTGTAAAGCGCTGTTAGTGATTTTCTCCTGACATTCAGCATTTAATTAATGCTTTATGAAGTCGTGGGGATTTTAAGCACCTGCAATTGTTCATCATGGTCATGTTTAATAGTCTGGAAATAACATGTCATGATCTATAATATCTTTGGATCCATTAGTTTCTTTTACTTTTTTCATCACTAATTTACTAGGTTCATTATGCTTGCATTTTTTACTGCTGTGAGTAATAAGACTTGTTAAATGTGAACTCTAAATATCATCCCCTGTAGATACTCTTTTAGTTACTTTATTTATTTAATGTTCACTTATGATTGTCAGTAAATTAATTGAATGATGATACAAAAAGACTAGCAATTTGTTCACTAGAACATGTATGACAGTTTTACAAAATGTGTGAATAAAATTGTCTACTCAATACAAAATAAAAAGTAGAAACAAAAAATGTAATGACTACATAAGAGATATACATATAAATCTAACAAGATACCTAATAGTTTGGATTTTTCATAAAATTAAGAAGGTAGTAAATTCTTATATTGCATAAAATATTTTAATTATCAATATATAGACATTCATAAAATAAACTTTAATAAGTATAAAATATAATAATCATTTGGTAACCTTAAATTTTTCTGTGATGGTTGCATAGAGTATACGTGTAGCCTACATAAAATAATGGTAATCACATTTTCAGTAGAATTAACATAATAATGGATATCATAGACAATAGAGAAATGTCTTCAATTTTTAAGCAAAAATATTTTTTCAAGTATGAATTCAGTATAATACAATTTCTCATACTTGTGACTGCAGACAATAAATATTTCTGTATACTTTTTACAAAAAAAATTAATCAAGAATGAATTCCAGAAAAAGGAAAAAACTAATAGAATGAAAACATGATATAAGAGATAATGGTTTATATTAATAATAAAATATAACACAATGGTAAAACATGAATAATAATGAAGAGGCATACTTTGTTTAATTTCTAAACATAGGTATTTTATATTAATAAATTGCAAACCATTATAAACGTTTGTGTATGAGATAATAGGGTATCAAAATCTCTTACTTGATGCCTTCTTTCTCAGAGAAAAGAGATTTTAAAATAGTAATAACCTCTATTTTCCATTAAAACATAACAAATATCCCCAATATTCTCAACTCTCCAGTTCTTCATCAATCTTTTCCTTAGTTCCCTCATTGTTTTGTAATGGAGGAGTGTTTTTCTTCCTATCTGAATGACTTCTCTGCTAATATGTACTGAATTTCATCACCTTCCAACTTCTAGGGAAACATTCACTATTGATTATTCTTTTCCATATATGATTTTAAAATCACTCTCTCTACCAAATCTTTACATCTGTATTTCAATGTATTATATTCTATCCAATTTTAAGAGTTAATGATGCTACATCAGTTAAAACTCATTTCTGTTGTCCCAAATTCCTCTTACAGCTAATACATAAACTCTCCTCTCATTAGAAAAACTATGTAATCCATATTCTATCCTCTCTTGAAATCTTCAATTTAGTTTAATTTGGCTTATGACTTTACATTACAGTTAACTATCTTCTAAAGTAGTTTTTATGTTAAAGGATTGAAATGTTTGTTTCTTCATTAGATAAATTAAATTTTAACCCTTTTAAAAATAGTTTTGTTTGGATTTTCATGTACTTGTGTCAATAAATTAAAAATATCTCCTTAGTATTTCAAATCAAAATAATATAAAATTATATTTTGATGACAATTAGAAAGTCATTGTTTTCTAGTGGATGGGTTAAAGTACATTACATTTATTTGAAGAAGATATGTGCTTTTGTATCTATGTTGTCTTGTTTATTTAAATATATTTGAATATTAATTTATTTTAAATTTTGGCTATATTAATATAATGCATTATGTCATATAATTCATATTATATTTATAATAATATAAATCCACACTTTAATAAACTAAAGAAGAAAACTATTTGTCTCACTAGATAAAGATTACTTGATAAAATGAAAATGCCATATCTTAACTTACTTGCCAGACCAGCATAGAAAGGAAGTCACTACTCACATGGACACACATCTTTGTAAAAATGTCCAAAATTATAAAAAGAAAATTTTAAAAAATGTAAGTGAAACCTCATCTTTACAAGGGAACTCCAATAATACTAATAGCAAACTTCAAATTAGGAACAATGAATGCAACATGGCACTGGGACCACATATTAAAATTGTAGGCAAATAAATGTAAACCATATGTCTTATATTCAGCAAAAGTATTTCTCAAAAATAAAGAAAAAATAAAAATTGTTCCAGATAAATAAAATCAGAGATTTCATGGCTAGCAAACGTGTCTTACAAAGAATACAAGTGCCCACAGGCTATAATTATAATAGAATCCTTATGGGAAAAAATAGCACCAGTAAAGGTAATTATGTAATTATAAAAGAGCAGAAATGCATATTTCTTCTCCTTTCTTTTCTTAACTAACTTAAAAAGCATTGTACAAAACAACATATATATGTATGTGGGTGTATATCTAATTGTATTGTTGGAACTATAGTGTATAAAAATGTAATTAATTAACAATAACAGCACAAAGTAGGGGGGTAGAAAAAAAGCTGTATTGGAGTAAGGACATGACCTAAGATGGCAATAAATCTATAGAAACAAATTAAGAGGACAAGAAATGGTATATAAGAAGGTTAATATAACAAACATAAATACCCTTGATCTCTTTTCTTCTCTCAGCCTCTTTAAAAGACATATAATTATATAAAGTTATAATTATAACATTGTATTACTGTTGAATTCATAACACATGTATATTTAATATATACAAAAATAATACCATCAAAAAGCAGAAGCAGGAATAGCGCTATATAAGAGTAATGTTCCTATATTTCACTGGAATTACTTTAGAATAAGTCAGAATTAAGTGTGATAAGTTAAGATGTATTTGTAAAAACTAGTTATAAAGAAATACATGTAAATAACTAAAAATGACTAATATTTGGAAACATCTAGATAGTGGTTGCATATAGGAGACTGAATGGGTTTGATATTGATTGGAGTGGAACGAGTGTGTCTGTAGTGTTGGCAGTTATCTGTATCTTATATATGTCATTAAACTGGGAATTTGCATATTATTTATTAATTATATAAATATTTTGAAGAACTATTCTGTATAATGAAATATCACACTTTGTCAAATAGACTTGTTTGATATATAATTTATTTATACAGTTTCAGCATACAAATAGATGACATTTTAAAAATGTACAGACTTGTGTAATATTCACCCAAATTAAGATAGAGAATATTCCCATCTTAATTGTTGTGATTGCCATTGGGGTCTTTTTCATAAATTCTTTGCCTAGGCCAATATCTAGAAGAGTTTTTCCTAAATTTTCTTCTAGAATTCTTATGGTTTCATGCCTTACACTTAAGACTTTTATCCAGAGCCATTCAAGCTCTTTTCTGGTTCCAAATTAAGCATAGAATTATTTTTTTCTAGATCTATGAAATATGGTGTTGGTATTTTGATGGGAATTGCATTGAATCTGGAAATGGCTTTGGGCAGTAAGAAAATGACATTTTAACAGTGTTGATTCTTCTGATCCATGAGCATGATATATTTTCCATCACAAAAACAACAAAAATAAATAAATGGGAACTGATAAAATTAAAAATCTTCTGCACAGCTAGGGAAATAATCAGCAGGGCAAATAGACAACCTAGAGAATGGGGAAAATGTTCATGACATATACATCTAATAAAGGGCTTATAACCAGAATCTACAAAGGAACTCAAGCAAATGAGCAAGAAACAACCAAACAACCCCACTAAAAAGTGGGCAGAAGAATGAACAGAAGCTTTCAAAAGAAGATAAAGAAATGGCCAATAAAAAAAATAAAAAACATTAAAATAATCACTAACCATCAGGGAAATGCAAATTAAAACTACAATAAGATATCACCTTTTCCCACTTAGAATGGTTTTTATTTAAAAGTCCAAAAACTGTAAATACTGTTGTGGATGCAGAGAGAAAGGAATGCTTATACACTGCTGGTGAGACCGCAAATTAATACAACCTCTATGGAAAACAGTATGGCGATTTCTCAAAGAACTAAAAGTAGACCTACTATTTGATCTAGCAATCCACTAGTGGATATTTACCCAAAGGAAAAGAAGACTTTTCATTAAAAAGACATCTGCTCAGGAATGTTTATTGCTGCACAATTCACAATTGCAAAGATGTGGAATCAACCCAAGTGCCCATCAATTCATGAGTGGATTAACAAAATGTGGTATGTGTATACCATGGAATACTACTGGCCATAAAAAAGTATAAATTAATGGAACTGGAGACCATTATCCTAAGTGAGATATCTAAAGAATGAGAAGACAAATACCACATGTATTCACTATTAAACTGGAACTAACTGATGAGCAAACATGTGCACAGAGGGAAGTAAAACTCAGTGAAAATCAAGCAGGGGGCAGGGAGGAGGAGAGCATGGGCAAAAACCTACCTAGTGGGTACAATGAACACTATCTGGGTGATGGGTACACTTATAGTCATTACTGAAGCATTACAAAAGTGGTCCATGTAAGCAAAAACAGTTGCACTCCCTAATATTTTGAAATAAAAAATAATAAAAGAGAATATTATCATCTTCCCAAAAGTTTAAAAATGTTCCTTTGCAATTTATCTTCCCCACTCTACACAGTATGGAACCACACATTTGTATCCCTGATTAATTTTACCTATTATAGAATTTAATATAAATTAAAGAAAACAAATATTTTATATGCCTGACTTCTTCCTATCAATATTATATCTGTAAAATTCATCCATATTATTGTATAAGTATTTTTATATTTTATTTCTTAGTAGTATATTATTGGAGTATTATACCAAAAATGATTTATGCATTCAACTTTGGATGGACAACAGGACATGAGTTTGCATATGGTGTTTGGTATTATGACTAAAGCAGCTGGTATTATGACCATTCAGTTACACGTACTTTTATGGACATATATATTAATTTCCCTTGGAAAAATGCCTAGGTGTTTGATTTCTGTGTCACATAAGGGTTTACTTATGTTTTAAAGAAAGAGTTAAGAAGTTTTCCAAAGAGAAAAATAAAAATAAATTTATGAATTTATACACTTAATGGATGTGTGAGAGTTCTGACTGTTTAACTTCCTCCTAAACAGCTGAAATTAACAACCTTTTAACTTTACCATACTAGTGAATATGAGTGATATATCCTATGGATTTTAGTGTATAATACCTTGATGACCAATGATGTTGTGTTTCTCTTCAGGTGATTATTTTCCAGTCACATATCATTTTGGGGAAATATCTATTCAAGTCCCTCAGCTATTGCATAGGGTTGTTTATATAACTCCATAGTCTGTAGTTCTTTGTATTTTATGGATAAATGTACTTTGCCATATATTTTCTCCCAGACTGTGGCTTGCCTTTTCACTTTCTTATTTTCTTTATGGTGTGTTGTGAAGAGCAAAAAGCTTTACTTTGATGAAATTTCATGTATCAAATTTGTCTTTCTTGGTAATATTTTTTGTATACTATTTAAGAAATTTTGCCTATCCCAAGTTTGTGTAGATTTGCTCCTTTGTTTTCATCTAGATGTTTAATATTTTTAGTTTAAAAATGTTGTTTATGATCCACTTTCAATTATTTATGTGTATCATGCCAGGTAAGGATTGAAATTCATTTTTCCACACAGATAATGTAGTTGTGCTAGTATCCATTGTTTAAAGGTATCAAAGCCCATTGTTTACTTTGTTGCCTCTGTTGAAAGTTAATTGATTATGTCTATGTGTTGTATTTCTATATTTTTTAATCTATAAAATGATCTATATATGAATCATATGAGAATTAAATATTATGATCACTACTCTAGCTTTATAGTAAGTTGGGAACTTAGAAAAAAATGAATCTTTCAATTTGGTCAATTTTTCAAAAATGGTTTTGGAAATTTTAGGCTTTTTGCGTTTCCCAACATATTCTAAATATGTTGCTTTCAGCAAGAAAACTCTTGATATTTTAATTAAGGTTG
The DNA here is from genome assembly GCF_020740605.2 of Lemur catta. Taxonomy (NCBI): domain Eukaryota; kingdom Metazoa; phylum Chordata; class Mammalia; order Primates; family Lemuridae; genus Lemur; species Lemur catta. Next base: position 15,391,149 of record NC_059139.1, on the reverse strand, counting down.
CCTTCAATGTACACATTGACTTTGGAAAGTGAAAATTATAATAATATTGATCTTGCATTCTGTGAATGTGGTACCTCACTCTATTATATCATTTTCCTATTAATACATAACACGTTTGCACAATTTTACTGCCTTAAGGCCATATATATTTCTTATCTCACAGTTTTCATGATTCAGGAGCCCTGGCATGACTTAGCTGGTCATCTGCTCAGAATCTCACTAAGCTACGATCAAGATGTTAGACAGACTGTGTTCTCATCTGGAGCCTGGGACTCTTTCAGCTTATTCGGGTTGTTGGCAGAATTCAGTTCCTAGCTGTTGTTGGATTGAGGCTCTCAATTCTTGGAGGCTTCCCATCTCGACAGGTAGTTCACAGTATGACTATCAAATTTTTTTTAATTTAGTGATATAAAACTATCCATAATATTCCTCAATTAAAATTTTAATATTTAGAGACTTACAGTGAAATCTTACCTTTTATTCCTGATAGTAGTACTTCTTATATTCCCTTTTAATTTCCCAGTTGTTTATGAATTTGAATCATCTTTTCAAAGGACCGCCTTTTAGCTTAGTCTTTTGTTTTTCATTATATTTGTCTTATGTTTATCATTTACTTATGCTTCCTTGTTTACTTATTTACTAAGTTGCTCTTTTTTCTTCTTCATCAAGAGTAAACTTAGATGATTTTTAAAATACTTTCCTTCTTTTTTAACTACAAACACTTACAGCTAAAAATTTCCCTCTGAACAAACCATGTTGGCCAAAGCCCCCAAATTGTGATATGTTGTATTTTTATTATTCAACGTGAAGTATTTTCTAACTTCCATTTTGATTTATTCTTTGAAATATACATAGATCACTTAGAAATGTGTTGCTGAATTTCTAGAGTCTGTTTTACTTAAATGGTGCTGTCCTTAATCTTAAGGCAAATCTGTTTGCCAAGTCTGTCAGCAATAGATGCTAAAAAGATCTGCCCATTCTGGCAAGCTAGAATTTCCACATCCTACACCCTTAGGCACTAGCCTAACCTGAACTGCTCAACTTCTAGTATCTCTGTTCTGTTTGCTTATATGTCCTCCTTCATCTCTTATTCCAAACTTCCTTTTGTTGAGGTAAACATTATCTGGAATTTTGTTTTATGATGTCTTCTTATTTTTAGTTATAATTTTCTTATATGTACATTTAATGTATGTGTATATGTATAATATTTTATGTTATGTTTATAAAGGTATATCATGCTGATTTTATATCCAGAAGGTTAATGTTATGCTCAATAGTATGTATCTCTCATTTATTTATGTTGCAGCACATGGCTCTAATTTTTTCATTTGGATAAATGTATAAATTCCATTATGTCAGTAGAAAAATGTATCTATTTATTCATTGTTCTGTTCATAAGCATCTGTATTGTTTCCTAATTTTTACTACTATGGAAAGTGCTGATAGAAATCTATGTACGTAAATCTCTGAATGAATCTATGCAGGAATTGTTCTTGTATAAATATTTAGAAGCAGTGTTCTAAGGATATATGGTATGTTGTTATTCATCTTTGTGAAATAATACAATATTAATCTCTTTGCCAATGTGGTTGTATAAATACACGATTATGTGTTCATCACCATCCACTTGAACACCTGCTGCTTTCAAGTTGACTAATTTTCTCTGTCAAATGGTTATAAAATATTACCTTATTATGGCTTTTATTTCAATTTTCCAGATTACAAATGATGTTTGCCTATATGCCACCCCCCTCATAGAATTTTAACTCCTGACTTTTTCTACTTTTAATTGATAAGAATTGTACTTCTTATTGGCCTTGTTTATTATTGATATGAATACTTTTGCCATATATCATAAATTTAATACATTCTCTTCTATTCTATTGGACTATTCTATTTTCCAGCCTTGTGCCAATAATATTCTCTGTAAATTTTTTATAAATTCAATATAGTTTCACAATATATCTTGATAAGTAGTAGGGCAAGTCCTACATTTCTGCTTTTCTTCTGCGGAAGTATGTTGCCTGTTATGGACATGAACTCTACCACATGAATTCAAAATCATGTTAAGAAATACGTGGAAAACCCTTTTGAAAATCTTATTGGAATTGCATTGAATATATTGATAAACTTGGGGGAAATTGATACTTTATTTTTAATATGTTATATTTCTCAATGTTTTTAACAATTGTAATTTATGTCTTCTTTAAAATGACAAAATTAATTATAATTGTTTGTGAATTATGTATAAAAATGCACCAAAATTTCATATTTATTTTATATCCATATACTTTATTTAACTTTCCTAAAATGTTTAAGACTATGTCTATATATACTTTTCAGGTTTTTTTGTAAATGGTATCTCATTTTCAAATATTGAAAATTTTATTTCTTACTTTCTAGTCCTGAGACTCAAATTCATTTTAATTGTTCAAGCACGCATAACAATCAATATTATTTTTTTTAAATTCTTATTTGCCTTATTGCACAAGACCACTAAATAAGATTAAACAAAACTAATAATAGTGAGAATTCCCTTGTTACTGAATTTTAAAAAAATGCTTCAAAAAATTGGTATTAATTGATCAACACTTATGTGGACATATAGTAGTAACATTCACTGGGTGTCAGGCAGGTGGGAGGGAGATTGGGGGATGAGTACCTTCACAGCTAATGGGTGCGGTGCACACCATCTGTAGGATGGGCACACTTGAAGCTCTGACTTGGGCAAGGCAAAGGCAATATATGTAACCTAAACATTTGTACCCCTGTAATATGCTGAAATAAAATAAATAAATAAGAAGAAAGAAAAATAATATTTCAAGAAGTTGTATGTCTTTGAGTGAAAAGTAAAGTTTAGAAATTTGAAAACACTACCAATATACTGTCTACAAACGAAAGAATAGAAACAAAAGGAAGTTTGATGTGTCTCATAATTCAGAGGGTTTCACCATGAAATAGATACCACATGTATTACATCAGCAAATATTACAACCTTGCTTCAATTAACAAGGCCATCGCTTTTCAAATAATTTACATTAATTTTATTGCATGGTATATATATTATTGTCTCTTAGCCCTTAAGTCCTTTGTAACAATTACTAGAAGACATCATTCTAGATGAAGCAAAATTCTTAAATCTATAACGACAGATGTTACCCAGAGTCAAGGTAAGAAATGGTGCTTCTCAGAAAAAGATATATATATATATATATATATATATTTTTTTTTTTTTTTGGTGGGGGAGGTAACGGCAATTTTCTACATCTTTATTGTGATGATAGTTACACAGGTGCATACATTTGTCCAAAATCATCAAATTAGACATTAAGTGGTGTAATTTTCTATTTAATTTATCTATCAATAGTTTGTTTTAAAATATGCTATAAAATTACACAATTATTCCTAGGCTATCATCAGTGAATAAAAGAATTTCAGTTTTCTATTGCCCACTGTATTGCTCAGATCATTTAAGCACTTCCTGATATCTAACATTGGAAGAAAGAAATTAGACTTACTTATAAGGCAAAGGTATATAGAAAGAAAGAAATGAAGTTCTGCCATCACTATCCTTCCACTCTGGACTCTAACTTAATTGTAGTGGATGTGATTTATGGTAAGTTTTTTGTGTTAGATTTCTCATATGCCATGAATTATTTATACTATCTTTGATATGCCCTATTTTTATTACCTAGATGTTTAATACCAATAAGGTCAACATATATCCCTCTTTGAGTAAGATAGTGATTGTTTACATTAGTAACCCTGACATATATTATTGATGAACATTTGTATGTAAAAATCCTATACATTAATAAGGCAGAAAATCTCAAATCTTTGCCCAATGTACATGATTTTATAAATATTAATTTCATAGCTTGTCAAAGCTGGATTCTCAATAATTCCTCTCCTTTGAAGTTATTAGTCATGCAGTTTTGGATCTATAGGAAAAAAGTACATCAACACATTTCTTAACACTAACAGAGTCACACACATCACCTTACACCTGTTAGAATGGCTATCATCAAAAAATGAAATAGGCCGGCGCGGCGGCTCACGCCTGTAATCCTAGCACTCTGGGAGGCTGAGGCGGGTGGATCGCTCGAGGTCAGGAGTTCGAGACCAGCCTGAGCGAGAGAGACCCCGTCTCTACTAAGAATAGAGATAAAAATTATCTGGACAACTAAAAATATATATAGGAAAAATTAGCCGGGCATGGTGGCTCATGGCTGTAGTCCCAGCTACTCGGGAGGCTGAGGCAGTAGAATCACTTAAGCCCAGGAGTTTGAGGTTGCTGTGAGCTAGGCTGACCCCACGGCACTCACTCTAGCCCGGGCAACAAAGTGAGACTTCTATCTCAAAAAAAAAAAAAAAAAAAAAAAGAAATGATCACAAGTGTTGGCAAGAATGTTGAGGAAAGGTACACCTTGACGCTGTTAAAGGAATTGTAATTTGGTGCAGCAATTGCAGATAATAGTATGGAGATTCTTTTAAAAATTAAAAATAGAATTATCATAAGATTCAGCAATCCAACTTCTAGGTATATATTTAGAGAAAATAAATCAATGTCTCAAGGAGTTATTTGCATTCCCTTGTTTACTGAAGCATTATTCACAGTAGCCAAGATATGAAAACAAAGTGTCCATTGACAAATGAATGAGTAAGGAAAATTGGCGTGTGTGTGTGTGTGTGTGTGTGTGTGTGTGTATGTATATATATGTGTGTGTGTTTGTGTGTGTGTGTGTGTGTGTATATATATATATATATATATATAGTGGAATATTATTATTCTTTAGCATTTAAAAAGGAAATCCTGTCATTTGCCACAACATGGATTAAACTTGAGGACATTATGTTAAGTGAAATAAGCCAGACACAGAAAGACACATACTGCATGATCTCACTTATACGTGGACACTTAAAAAAAGTCAAAATCATTGTAACGGAGAGTAAAATGGTGGTTAGCAGGGGCTGATGGGTGAAGCAAAAAGAGAGAGATTTGTTAAAGGACACAATCCTTCAGGTACAAGATGAATAAGTGCCGGAGCCATAATATACAGCATGGTGATGATAGTTAATAATAACGTATTTTATACTGGAAATTTCCTAAAATAGTAGAAGGCAGTTGTTCTTACCCCTCCACACACACCGTAACTATGTGAAGTGATGTATACGTTAAAAATATCTTGATTTGCACATAACATAGTCATGTACATAGCAAATGGAAGACTATTAAGTGTTTATTAGAATAATTAGACTATTAGTGATACAGTCAAATACTATATCAATATCTATATACACACATATACACATGTGGCATATTTTTAGATCTTATGTTAATCATGCAAGTAATGAAATTATCTTTGTCAATGTTTACAAGTATTTCTACTTAGCATCATGTACTGACTGCATGTAGTGGAAGAAAACTGTTTCATTGTACCCATGTTCTTATACACAAATCAATGTGTTTTATATATTGAAAAGCACAATTTCCTTTCATTATTCTAGCAATCATAGGCATTTTTATGAAGGGGGAAAAGAGTCTGTTGATGAATGGATGCCCTTAAGTAACACTGGAATATGTAGCTCAGATAAAAAATAATTTATAAAATATTGATTACCTATGAATATATATTTCTGGAAAGTATGCCAATACATAATTATATCAACTTTCATTGCTAAAAATCATGTTTCCTATTTCAAACTCTTGCAGTAATTTTTAAATATATGGTTATATCATGATCAGTAAAACAAAAAAATGTTCCTATATTAATATTTACAGAATATACCCTTGAAATAAATAAATAAAATGTATAAAATCTGTAGACATCAAAATAATTCTGGCTTCATACTCTGCCTCTTCTGTTATGTACAGGAGAACTAGTATGCAGATGGGGTTAGTGGGAAGTGGAGAGCTCTCAGGGTTAGAACTGAAGCTTTCAGAAATAGATGGTTTTATAAAGTCCATAAAAATCTATGATTTGAGGAAATACGATGGAGAAGAAACCTGGCACAGAGGAAATTATTTTATTGAGATAATATTAATAAATAGTGTTCCTATTATTCACTTTCTTTCAGATGATCACTAGTTACATTCAGAAATCTTATCTTGATTATCATCTACAATCAGCTACTACTTATGATTTTGCATAATTTTGGAGATATGCTAAAGCCTTTTCTCACTTACTGGTTGCTCCTGAAATCTACATCAGGTTTGTTCCCGATCAGCAGCCCGGGTCTAACATCAACAATCGAGCCAACCTATTCACTATGTCTGTATTTATATATATCATATTTCTCAGGTAATTTTAGGTCTCACAAGATGTTAACTTTTTTCAGGGAGAATTTAAATTTCCTTCTGGCAAGTGACAAAGGTCTCTAGCATCCTAATCATGTGTTAATATATACAATCAGGGATTCAGAGGATGCAAAATTAAGTTTTACTCTCTACAAAGATATGTATTTCTAGTTGCCTTGTATAAAATACAACCCAAATGGATTTACAAGAATGTTCCTATTCGCAGGTCACTGAACTCCAATTTGTGTTCCCTTACCTCTGAGGTACTCCAATATTCTGCTCAGATTCTCAGCCACTTCACTGAAAAAATAGATTTCCTTGGACAAAAGCAGCTCCAAATTCTAGATTCAGCTTTCTGGACTCACTTCTTGAAGCAGATCTTGGCTCTTCTGTGTGTGTGTGTGTGTGTGTGTGTGTGTGTGTGTGTGCGTGTGTGTGTGTCCTAAATAGCATACAGTACTTGATTTTGTGTGTGTTTAATTATGAATTACTTGGAAAAGAGGTATTTATAAACTCTAACAACATTCAACATAACTGTATAAGTCTATGTTGGAATGCCAAAATCTGATATTTGGTTTGCCTTTACTGAGGAGAAGGTTAGAGGTCAAATTCATATGTGGTAAAAGTTTGCTAGATTATAATCCCAAGGGACTTTGTTAAATGTGTATTTTTTGGGAGAATGAGTGGTGTATATGTATTTCAAACAGATAGTATATTAGATAAGCACTGATTGCAAAATGTCTCCTAGTAGAATTTGTCCTCAACAACAGCATGGCCAACAATCACTAGTGGACACTTGAATCAAACTCAAATAATTACATTATTCCTCCATATTTTGACTAAAATGAGAATAGCATAGATCTCTCATATAAAGGGAACTAAACTTAAAATTTCTGTAGATTCAAGACAGAGAACTTACTAGTAAATATTGAATAAATACCTATAGATAGAGAACACAAAGATTTGAGAGAGATTTAGAGAGAAACAAAAATGGAATCATAAAATCACGGGAATGAACAAGGGAAGGGTAACTTCCTGTGTCCTCTTTATTTCTGTGAGACGCAGTCATTTCCAAGGACAAGGGCAGAGTATTTATGGTGATTTTGCCAGTAACAATGTCCTTAGCACAACTTTCCAAAGCCTGGGTCTCAACTATGCCAATATGACTTTTATTTCTACCAAAGTCCAATTCTCCACTCACTGCAGAGATTCTTTACAGAAATTCTAGCCTGCCCAAAACTCCTTTTAATTCCTAAATGAATTGGAATTGGCTTCTGATGTTTGATTATGATAACTCTGATTTAGCATGTTCTCCATATGTCCTCTTCCTAAAAACACTAGTCATTATTTTTCTGATAATATCTGACAAAAACATCCACAGCAAGTATCCCCTTGATATTGCTGCCTTCTTTTATGCTGAGGGTAAGATGAAAGAGTCATCTTTGCATTTTCAAAATGCATTGTTTTACTCCTTGCAGACATTAAAAAAGAAAACAAAAAATGCCTGCAACATCTATAAACCATCATTAAGGGTTCTTTTTAATGAGTTTGACACAAGACAGTCAGGTAAGAGATTTCATAATGAGCATAGCAAACACTCTCATGTCTTCAGTTTTCAAGAATTTGTTTTTTCTTATGTTACTAAGGAGGATCCCAAGGTTATTTCTCTAAAACAAATATGTACTGTTTGAGGACATGACTAGTCAATGTGACAATATTTTCTGTGATTAGATATTCCCTATTTGTGCTTTATTCCTATGAAGATGTTAGAGGAGGACCTAAGGGACAGCTTTGGTGAAATCACTGAGGTTTATCAAATAAATCAAACTGAAAGCTAGTCTTCTAATTAGTATACACAGTGTAAATGTCCTAAATTTGTCAGATAAGTCACCAAGAAGATTATGAAAGATTTAAATACAATATAAACTAAAAAACATCTTTATTATTACTTGTAATTTAGTAATGAATGAATGAATGCTCTCATGATGTAAGCCTTTCTCATTGACAAAGTATATTTTTTATTTTATAATTTTATATTTTTATAATACTTTACTATGAATGTATATATAATAAGTTTTTGAAAATAGTATTTTTAAAAATTTGGTGAATGTTTTGATATAAATATTTTAATGAAGAATATATCTCTTGTGAATATCAGGATTTCATTTCATTTAAACAAACCAAATACTTCGAGCACATTTTCAGATAAACATGAGAAACATTAAAATTAAACTAAGACTATGATCATGTAGATCAATAAAAACATGTCTCACAATGTTTGAAGTCAATAGAAATAAATACATGAAGCAAATAGACATCAAAATTCAGAGAAATAAACAGTTAAGCAAAATCAAAGGAGTCCTCATTTAAACCAAGAGTATAGTTATATTCTTGGATAATAATCATTAACATTGATAATAATGTTTATGAGAACATTGAAAACATTGATTATGGTATTCCATCTCATAATTGTGAATACAATATAGTTTTATTAAATTGTCAGGATGCATGAAGTAAACTGAGTAAACTATATTTTCATTATGACCTTTTATTCCAACTTCAACCTTGATTACTGTGTTGATTTTTAATGTTTTAGTTTTAATGTAGAGAAACTGATGATATTCTAATGAAATTCCATTTATATATTTTTTCAGGAATCTTCTGAAATTGCACATTCCAACAGTAGTATATCCAATAAATAGTATATACTTTCAGCTTTGCAATATGTCTTCTTTTTTGAACCAGGAAAAGATTAACATAATTATATTAATAACCAGTTTAATTAAATAGTATACCTCAGAAAAAATGCATAGCACAAAATGTGTTTATACAATCATGTTTTCTTTTTTGACTTTATTTTCTCACAATGATTTCAAAATCATTTAAAATTTCCCATGTTAAAATATATCTGTGTACAAACATGCAATCACAAAACAATCATTTGCATAAAATATCTATCTGTGAGTATTCTGACTTCATAATATTTAATGATAAAATCTAAATGATAAAATTTTTTCATTTATTTTCCTTGAGAAAAGTTATCCAAATCAACTAAGTTTCAAAAGTATATGCTTTATATTTTAAATATCATGTATTTAAAATGAATAGAGAATTATACAAAATGTTTCCAATATTTGTTGTTTGACTTATTCAAAAAGCAATACTGTATTTCCTTCTGAGTACATTCATAGGTCATCACAGAGTACAATTTGTTCTTGATGTTATTTCTTTTTTGAATCTGTTGCTTCTTTTTCTTAAAATCTCTCCAGATATTAATACAAGTGTTCTTATCTAGTATCATGATTGTTTGATTTATTTTATTTAATAAGGTCTTTTATCAAGTTTAAAATAGGTTTATTTATAATGAAAACAATATAGTCAGATATGAATTGAAATGACATACCTTTCATATCTAAATAATGCCATCTTACCTTATAAACTAAAGATTGTTCTTTCTAAATATTTAAAAAATATCTGTGCATTTTCCTTCATTAATAAGAATTTTGACTCTTGCCCTACAGCATATACCAGACTTGTATGAAGTTCTGTTGGCTTCATCTAAGGCCCTTAAATAGAGTGGTATACCTAAGAGCAGATAGAAATTATTAATTTCACACAGTCTGTAGATGACTAATGTTAAGCACAACTAGTGAGACACATTCATAAATGTCCTTTTAATTGAATGTCAGTACCATTATATTCATACACAACTGATCAAACTTTTTAGTAGTATACTTTGTCCGTGTTTGAAGTGTTTGAAATGTTTGAATGTTTGGAGTTGGTTATCATATTTTGCTTTTTAAATTTCAGAATATTATGGGGGTACAAGGGCTTTGGTTACATAAATTGCATTTGTACCATTTGAGTCAAAGTTGTAAGTCTGAATTCATTACTTTGCCCAGGTTGAGGGATTTCTTTATGCCAAAGTTTTCTTATTGGTCAAAAGGAAAAAGTAATATTTTTTAGTTATGCATTTTATTGTGAAGTTATTCAATTTATTAAATATTCTTTTAATATATTTTCATTTTAAAACATTTGTTCTATCATTTTAGAACATTTCATGCAATGGATTGTTTCAAATCAGTGTTCATAAGTAATGAGAACTATTTAGTTACACATATATCTAATCCTTATTTAAAAACCATATTAAATTCTGAGTAGAAAACTGTGTGGGTAGGATGTAAGAGGTGAGACATATTTATTATCTAACAATAAAATTTAGTTTAGAATGACTTTCTTCTATAGACATGACCTTAATTTACCTGACATTTTATTGGGATCAAATTAACATCCATCATTTAAATGTTTGTAATTATCTATTATCTGTCTTTGAAATTTAACATTTGTTAAACTGCTCCTATGAAATGGCATTTTGAAAAAAGGCAAGCAATAAATGCAACCCTGAAAATAACAGGTTTATAAATGCATAGTGACAGGGTTTATTAATCACAGCAATGAAATTAACAGGGCATAGTTAAGATGAAATCATTCAGTTCATGGGACAGAAGAATATCTCAGAGAACTTTAAATGTATTAATGTGGTATAATATAAATCCAGTTTTAAACTTTGAAAATAATTATGAGGTCAAGTAAATTTCACTCTATAAGTCAAAAATATATTTGAAATATAGGGTTTATTTCTTTTTTTCTAACAAATTTAAATAATGCCTTTGAAGAACTTCAGAATGAACAGCTCAAAAACAACTATGGTTATTAGTTTCCCTCTTTCTCTCAAGTAGGTTTTCATGCTTCTTGCTTTTTCTTCTTCTCCTTCCAGGATACCTATTATTTTTATGTTTGGTCATCTTACATAGTTCCATTATTCTCAAAGATTTTATTCATTATTCTTGATTCTTTTTTCTTCATTTTTGAATAACTGGGTTAATTAGATTTTCTTGTCTTTGAGCTCTGAAATTCTTTCTTCTGCTTGGTCTAGTCCATTGTTGAAACTTTCCACTATATTTTGAATTTCCTGAAATGATGTTTTCATTTCCAGAAGATCTGCTATGTTTTATCTTAAACTATTTATCTCATTAGTAAATTATTCCTTCATGCCCTGAAATATATATATATATTTTTGGCTCCTTTGTATTTTTTTTCCAACTTTTTCATTGATTCCATTTAGTTTGCTTGTGATCCATTTTCAGAATTCCATATCTAGGAGCTAGTGTGATCCTTTGGGGCTCTCAAAGGACACTTTTTTTTTTATACTGCCAGCATCCTTATACTGGTTCCTTCTCATTTATAATCTCTTCTTTTGGTTCAAAATGAATAGTTCTGTGGTACAGCTGTTCTCCTCTGCTGGGAACTCTGCTGCTCAGTAAAGAGAGGGAGAGGTCCTTGGATGATATGCTTGAGTCATTCTCTGGAAGATTGACTGGGCAGGAGAGCAGTGGATGCACTGAGAGCATGTAATGCAGTTCTCTTGCATTGCCTCCTTCCCCTGTGGTTGTCACAGTTTAAGCTGATGCTGGAAGATATTCATGGTGAATTGGTCCCCAAGCTGCTGGTGGCAGCTTGTGTGGGTGACTGAGATGTCCCTCCTCATGGAGGTGAGCTGCATGGGAATTTTCTCTGTCTAGGTCTCCTCACAGTGGCAGCAGTGGCAGATGAGTGAGGCTATTTAGACGGTGGCTGCAGGTGCCAGGGCTGTGGGCATTTGCTCTGCCCATCTTCAGGGGTACTGGTGGCATGCAGCAGGAGATGGTGTTAGCCAGGAAGGGCCACAGCAGCAAGACGGTGCATGTTGAGCAGTGTGTGGGGCTGCCCTTCAGTTTATTTGGTTTTGAGTATATTTTTGTATAAAGCAAACCTTAGATTGAAAGAGACTTAAGGCAATTTTTAGAAAAATATTTTCTCTTCTTTTGCATTTATTTATTTATTTTTTTCCTGCTATGCGCCATTGGTGTTTTACTAGTCAATAATAGATTTGTAAAATAATTATTCAGCTTGGAAATTCTTTACCTTTATGGATGATATACATTTGTACTGTTTGCTAGTAAGTGGTATTTGTTTTAGTTGTTAATTCCTAACCAGTTTCTACATAGTGATACGTGCATGCGCGCACGCGCACACATACACACACACACACACACACACACACACACACACACACACACACACAGACTATCCTCTGTTGCATGCAATTACAAACTTATTTTAACTTTTAAGAATCTATGCTATTTTATTCAATTATTGATCTTTAGTTATTTTAGAAGTTAGTGTAAAATTTCCAGAGCTTTGGCTTTATTTTGTGGTCTTAATTATAAGTGCTGACTTTGTGCAGCTCTAAAAACAATGCTTCTGACTTTATTTTTGCATTGTATTCCAGCCACTGGTCATAAATATGGAATCTAAACCCTCCCCCATTATACCACATTGGTTCAAGATTTGGTCTCTCTGGATTTAATTGTCCTTTTTACCTAACCAGTGCTGAAATGCATTTAATTACATGTATTTAGATGAGCTTGTATACCCACCATTTTTGTATGTTTATAATAAGTATCTACTTTTAATAAGTTCTATTTACTTTCCAACTGCATAAACAGTTTATCTAAGTCCAAAATCATTTGGAATTAAAAATGGCAATATTGTGAGTAGACACTTGACATATGTTATTTCATTTACTATTTATTTTTCTGTTTATAGTCATGAAGTAAATTGGAAATTTGTTACCTTGTTAAAAATGACTGCTGCTTTCTACATAGGCTGTTTAATAGCTTTACCAATCTTCACTTTTAACTAGTCTCTACTTAGAATTTGAGTATTATGTTTAAATGACAAATAAAACGAATGATTACTCAATTATTTATTAGAAAAATAAGAGTTTATTCAAGCCTTTGAGAATGTTTCATATCTAAATGCTACATTGAACCTGTATGTTTATCTTTGTTTAAAAAATTTATGTAAATATAAGACATTTTAAGATGATATCCATAGAAAATTGACATATGTATTTTCAAAATTTCAATTCTACAAAACTATTATTCAAAGTATACAAAAACCCAAGGGAAAAGTGTTTATTTTAGAAGCACTAAAAATTTCTTAGCAATGAAAATTTAAGACAATTCTATTTTCATTAATATACTTCCTATCAATCTAGAAAGAACACGTAAAAATTATCTTGTGAAACTTACAAGTCTCAAAGGGTTACCTTATCAGCTGTGCTTTGGTAGTATGCTGCTTTTCTTGAGAATTTTTTTGGCATAAAAGACACTAGAATAATTTTATTCTTTTCAACAGTATAACCCTATTTCTTCTCATAGCACAGCACATTAGCTTGTCAGGAAAAATCATCACCTAGCAGATCCAAATATGTTTATAACATTTTTATGGGCTCTTTCTAATGGATGCATGTCATCAAGAAATGCCATTTTGATATAATTTTTATGCTGCACAATGATGCTGCATAGTCTATATGAGATTTTCCATTTATAAGGGTTACAAAAATTTACATATAAAGTGGGATAGTCCAAAAAATGCCACATCATTAAGTTAAAGCATTGCACACCATACCCATTAGTTTAAGATTCTGTTGCATTTCTTTAGTTAAGCAATTTCTGTATGCTATCATATTTGCACAGATAAGCACAGAAAAACAAGAAGCCATAAAACTGATTATTTGAGATACACTGGTTTGTTTTCTAAGGTATTGTTTTGTTTTCACTAATGTTCCTAGAGTTTTTATTGGATAGCCCTAAAAGTTTTTCTGCTCTAAACAGTTTCATACAACGTTAGTAATGAGGGTAGCACCTTGTTAGAATATATAGCAGTCTAGGAAAAATATATTTTCTTTAAAAGAATCATTACTTTGAATCTTCACCATTGAATTTTGTGATTTTTTAACTTATTAGAATATAAAAGTGTTTGCCATATGAGAATTGATTTGTAGATGACATTGCATTCAGTCTTCTTATTGATTCAGCACACTATTACACCTAGATAACAGGGAATTCACATGTCCTCTCTTGTTACTCGCCAAATAATCTCATCTTGAATTTACCAGGCTGGTTAATTTTATTCAAACGTGGTTTTCATGTCACTATTCCTTTAACAGCCCACAAGCAGCATAAAAGAAATGTCTATGGTATTTGTATTAATAATGTTAAAACTATTCATTTTTTAAAATTTTGTTGAAAAAGTAACCAGTAATATATCTGGGACAGCATTTTCATTTATACTTTTAAAAGTAATCTATTGAAGCAAGTACACAGATATACGCTGCTGTGGTATGAATCTGTTCCCCCAAATTCATATGTTAGAAACTTAATCTTTAATTCAACAGTTTTGGGAGATGAGATTTTGGGGAGGTGTAGATGAATGTCATTATGAAATGGGATTGACAAAGGGACTTGGTGTTCTCTTGCCACTCCACATTTTTTATTGTTTTACCACTCTAAATACATTTACTGCATATTTTTGTGTCTGTGACAGTGCAGCAAGATGCCACTGGCCCTTACCAGATGCCACTGGCTTGATTTTAAACTTTCCAGGCTCTAGCACTGTGAGAAATCATTTTCTGTTCTTTGAAAATTACCCAGTCTCAGATATTTTGCTATAAAAGCACAAAATGGACTAAGACAGAACTTGGAGCTAGGAGTGGGGTGTTATTATAACAGATAACTAAAAATTTGAAAGTGGCTTTGAAACTTGGTAATCAGCAAAGGCTGGGAGAGTCTGAAGAAGCAGGTAGAAAAAGCCTATATTGTCATAAAAAGGGCAGTAAGAGAAATTCTGGTGAAGGTTCAGAGAAAGAAAAGAGCTATAGGAGTAACAACATTCATCGCGTGTCGGGCAGGTGGATGAGGGGAAGAGGGATGGGTGTATACACACCTAATGGGTGAGATGTGCACCATCTGGGGGATACACATGCTTGAAGCTCTGACTCAGGTGGGGCAAGGGCAATATACGTAACCTAAACATTTGTACCCCCATAATATGCTGAAATAAAAAAAATTAAAAAAGAAAAGAAAAGAGCTATAGGGAAAGACTCATTCTCCTTAGAGATTATGTAAGTTGTCATGACCAGAATCCTAGTAGACATGTGGACAGTACAAGCCATTCTGATGAGGTCTTAGATGGAAAGGAATAATAGCTTGGAAACTGGGGAAAAGGCCATCCTTGTTACAAAGTGGCACAGACCTTGGCTGAATTATGTTTTGTTTCCTAGGACCCTGTGGAAGTCAGAACTGAAGAGAGACAACCTAGGATATTTGGCAGTAGAACCTCTAGGCAGCAAAGCATTCAGGTTGCTGCATGACTGCTCTTAACTGCTTATAGTAAAATGTGAGAAGAGAGAAACAATTTAAAAATTGAATTGATAATTAAAATGCAATCAGAACATAGAATTTTAGAAAATTTGAATCTTGGCTATGTAAAGAATAAAAAAAGTATGTTTAAGAGAGCAAACCGAGGATATGCCCAAGCAACTGTTTGATGAGGAGATTAGTATGGCTAGAAGGAAGCCAGATGCTATTCATTAAAACATTGAGATTAATGGCCCCAAAGCCATTTTGAAGCTCCTGGGGGCTGCCCCTTTTATCATAGGCCCAGTGTTTTAAGCCCTTGGGGGCAGAATTGTTTCAGGGGAGGGTTTCAGGTTACCTGTGGGACCTTGGGGCTCACTATATAGAGATATTCCCCACATTCCAGTGTAGAGCTCCTTGGTCACCCTAACTTTGGCTCAAGTAACCCATGTGAGGCTCAGTCCGTCTATCTGGATGGTGCAAGCAGTGAGCTATTTTTATAGCATCACAAGACAAACTAGGACATATGTTAACATAGATATAAACATATTTTTTATAATTTTTCCCAAATCAAAAATCTTAGAAACAGTATTAATGACAATATAGACTGAATTAAATAATTTCTGTATTTATAACATAACCATATAATACAGAACTATAAAATAGGTTTATGGTTCTAAAAGGTAAAAATGTATACTAAATAAAAATACTAAATAAAAAGAACAATATTTTAGAGAAATATTCAAGTATAATCTTGTTTATCTAAAATACATTTGTGCAATTTTGTATGTGGGGCTGTGTATATGTGTATAATTTCTATATGCATATTTAAACATATCTAAAACATCTTGCAGTTATCTCTGAGTAGCTGGACTGGGAGACAGCTTGAAAGTGAATATTTTTCTACTTACTCCTTTTGAACTTTTGTCTAATTTTGGTTTGCTTTGATTTCCTCTGCGTGTGTGTGTGTGTGTGTGTGTGTGTGTGTGTACGTGTGTATGCCTATGTGTATGTTTCAAGGGTATTTTTACTTTCTTAGAAATATAGAAACATGTTAGTGTCAAAAGATCCCCAAACACACACATGCACATGTGCACATGCACACCCATGCATGTACGTGCACACAGACACACACACACACTAGGTGAAAAGATATTCCACAACATTTGATTTACGTGGATTCGTATGATTTTACAATTATAATTAATTGGATTATCTATTTTCAATAGTATGCTACACTAAACATATGTCACTATTTCCTACATCATTATGAAAGTAGGGCTGCTCTTTGACAAAAAATGCCAGATGGCCTTGATGTACAATTTTGCCTATTTACTCATTTCAAGCTTTGGATAAAGCTTTAATATGATACAAAATATCACAAGCGCCCTAGAGCAGATTGTTATGAGATGTTACATTGACCAACATGAATTTCTAGACATCTTAACCATGCACATTTCACTGGATGTTTATTTATATTTTAATTAATTATTTTTATTTATTATTGACACATAATTGGACATATTTATGGAGTACCATGTGGTGTTTCAATGCATGTATAATTATATAATGATCAAATGAGGGCATTTATTATATTCATCACTTTAAACATTTATCATTTATTTGTGGTTCTAACATTCAAAATCTTCTAGCAATCTTGAAATATACACTACATTTCTATTAATATTTGCTACAGTCACTCTATGTGTAATAGAACACCAGAACTTATTCTTCCTGTTGAACTGTAACTTTGAACCCATTGAAAAAATCTCTTCCAGTTTTCTCCTCTTCCCTCCTTTCTTCAACATCTGGTAACCACTATTCTACACTCTACTCCTATGAAGCTAACTTTTTAAAATTCCACATATGATTGAGATCCTGTGGTGTTTTTCTTTCTGTGCCTGGTTTATTTCACTTACCATAATATTCTCCTGGTTCATCTATGTTGCTGCAAATGACAGATTTCATTTTGTTTTATGGCTGAATAGTATTATATTGTGTGTATATTTCACTCACATTTTTTATCCAATCATCTCTAGATGGGCATTTAGGTAGATTCCATATGTTGGCTATTGTGAACAGTGCTGCAATAAACAAGGGAGTGCAGATATCTCTTCAACATACTGATTTCATTTCCTTTTGATATGTATCCAGTAATATGTGATAGGTGGATCATATAGTAGTTCTATTTTTAATTTTTTGAAGTACCTCCATACTATTTTCTATTCCCAATTTGTTGAAAGTTTTTATCATGAAGCGGTGTTGACTTTTACTGAATGCTTTTTTAAAATCTGTTGAAATGATCACTGGATGTTAAAATAAAAAAAAAAATACAAGGGCAATTTTTTTCCTTAGAAGGAATACACATCATTTAACATTTATTCTATGGCTTGAATGGATGATTTGAAATTGCCCCTTAGATGACATTCATACTTACAAAAAGCTTTTGTGATTGCTTGTGAGATTTGCAGCAGTCTTCCATAGAAAAGATATTTATTCTATTTATCCAATAATGTAGATCCCATCCTTAGACAACCCTCTCCAATTAAATATATATATATATAATTATTTGCTAAAAATGCTTATCTTTCTACCTTCAAGTGAAATAATCGAATAGTACACTTTTAAATAATAAAAGACTATTTGATGGTTAAAATACACAAATGAACCTGTAGGAAAACTAATTTTCTTTAGTATCCACCTGTCTCTTCTTACATATCTAGTTCACGGGATGCTATTATGAAAGTAGCCTTTTCCCTCAAGATAATTCAAAACCAGGACTTGACCTTTCCAGCTTATATTTTCAATTGTGTGGTTTACATGACAAGTGACAGGAACAGAAATCAAATTGCTAAGTATCCACTGTAAATCTAAAATCCAGGCTGCCCACTGCAATGCTGCCCACCTTACCTTCCTACTGTCCCTGATCTTACACCTAGGCCTCCATTTTGTTGTTGTTGTTGTTGTTGTTTGTTTATTTCTGCATATAATGGGGGTATAAATGTTTAGATTACATATATTGCCTTTGCCCCACCCGAGTCAGAGCTTCAAGAACATCCATCCCCCAGACAGTGAGCAGTGCATCCATTAGGTATATATATACCCATCCTCTCCTGCTGCCTCCCACCTGCCTGACACCTGATGCATGTTACTACTATATGTGCACATAAGTGTTGATCAGTTAATATCATTTGATGGTGAGTACATGTGGTGCTTGTTTGCCCATTCTTGTGATACTTCACTTAGTAGAATGAGCTCCAGCTCTATCCAGGATAATACAAGAGATGCTAGATCACCATTGTTTTTTGTGGCTGAGTAGTACTCCATAGTATACATATACCACATTTTATTAATCCATTCATGTATTGTTGGGCACTTGGGTTATTTCCACATCTTTGCAATTGTGAATTGTGCTGCTATAAACATTTGAGTGCAGATATCTTTTTTACAGAATGTCTTTTTTTCCTTTGGGTAGATACCCAGTAATGGGATTGCTGGATCAAATGGTAGTTCTACTTGTGGCTCTTTGAGGTATCTCCATGTTGCTTTCCATAGAGGTTGTACTAGTTTGCAGTCTCACCAGCAGTGTATGAGTGTTCCTATCTCTCTGTATTCACACCAACATTTATTGTTTTGAGACTTTTCTTTATTTCATGACATTATGGGGGTATTATTTCTTTCATTTACTTATTTTGTTTTTAATTTGGTCTTATTTTCATAGATTTTTGAGGTCAAAGATGAAGTCATTGATTTGAGACCTTTCTTTATCTGATAGTTCTATAAACTTCCCCATCAACATTGTTTTATTTGGGTCCTACAAATCCTAATATGTATGTTTTCACTTTCATTCAGTTCAAAATATATTCTCAAACTCTATCTGCATTTGACTGCTTGAAGTTTTTCCAGAGTCCTCTAGCTCTATGCTCTCCTTTTTAATTTTATCTTCTTTGCTTGTATTGCTATTTATTTAAAGTCACTAGTCTCTTATTCTGCAATGTGTATTCTACCATTAATCCTATCCAGTGTATTTTTCATCTCACACACTGGAGTCTTCAACTCTGAAATTTTGATTTGGGTCTTATTTCTAATTAACTTGTTTAACATATGGAATGTAGTTATAACAACTATTTAAATGCCATTTTATGCTCATTCTAACATCTTTGTCAGTTCTGTTAGTTTTAAGTGATTTTTCTCCTAATAATGAGTTGCATTTTCCTTGGTTTTTTAAATCATGGTAATTTTTTAGTGACTATGATTTTACTTTATTTTGCAAATACACACACGTGTGTGTGTGTGTGTGTGTGTGTGTTTATTCTAAATATTCTCAAATTTATTCTGAAACAGTTGGCAACTTGGAAACAGATTTATTTATCCCTCAAGGTTTTGTTTATAAGACTGGTTTAGTGGGATCAAAATAGTGCTCAATCTAAGGGTAATTATTCCCCACTACTGAGGCAAGAAAGAACTTTAGTGAATTATATCCAATGACTGCTATATTAGGGGGTTCTTCAATGGAAATGGTAGCAGCAGTCACTATTTGTGGCACTATGTGATCTCAAGGCAGTTAGTTACCCTAGTCCTTGTGTGTGTTTTATTCTTTGGCTTCTAATTTTTATCTCATACTTACAATATTTTTATCGATAGTCAGCATAATACAAGACTGAAACCTTCTGCCAATGACCATAGTTCTCTTTTTATGCAGGTTTTTTCTCTCAGTTCTTTGCCCTACAATATCTAGCTTCCTTGGTCTCCCTAAACTCTGAGCTTTGTTTTTAGTCAGAGAGTCCAGTAGGCTATGCCTAGTATCACCTGCCCTGAGTTGTGAACTGGCGATTCTGTCAAGACAGTAAGCTGCGGCAATTATAGGGCTCACTTTGTTGGTTTCCAGTTTCTCAGAATGTCCACCATAAAGTTTCTTTTTTCATTTATTTTTCTTTGCTTTGTGAGTTGCCCAAGAGCAAGAGTAAATCTGGTCATGGTTACATCATCTTGGGCAAGAATGGAGGCGTCTGAATTTTAATTTTATTTAATTTATATTTTAATTCATATTTACTTCTCTTGGAATATGTATGTAGGAGTGAGATTACTGAGTCATATGGTAACCTATATTTAACATTTTGAGGAACTGCCAAACTGTTTTCCACAGTGGCTGCACCATTTTACATGCAGCTCTTTCCTTCAGGGAAATAAAGGATTTTCACCAACCCCCCGCATCTCTAATGCTGTTTTATAATCAATTTCATACCATATTCTTTCTACAGTAATAGAGAAAATTTCTTAAAATTTTTTTTTGGGATTCTTTTCTGGTTTTAATGACTCTTAAAAAAGAATTTGTTTTAAATAACCCGATATACATATGTGTATATTTCATTATGTAATGTGTCATTTTTAAAAGATTTATGTCAAGAGGAAAGTTGGATATCCATGCTTATTTTTCTATGAAAAAAATTTGCAACATTTCAAATACATTTAAAATTTCTCTATAACTAATAAAAATATATTCAGAAAGCAATTTGGAGTTAAAAAAAAAAAGCACTATGGTATTTTAATCTCAAAAAGATAAAAAAGAAGGAAAAAATGGCCAAAAAGCTACAATTCAACTCAATTACTAATGTCCTATTGCTAATGATGATACATTGCCATTAAGACATAGGAGAATGTTTGGTTTTTCTTTTATTATTTCAAAGGTCTGACTAGAGACATTGGTCACCAGTACTCCTCAGGGCAAAGAACCGAAGTTACAGGTAAACATCCATGGCCCAAGTGGAATACTGAGGTAAAAGTGCAAGAACCTACCAGAGAATCCAAAGGAAGAAGCTGGGCACACAATAAGAAAAACAAGAGTTTGGCATAAATTGACACCCGAGGAACTTAACAGTTCTATGGAAAGGGTAGGTGTTTTTTTTTCTTTTCTTTTCCCTTCTTTTTCTTTTTTTTTTTTTTTTTTCCCTTTTTCTTTCTTTTTTGGTCCTCTCAATCCTTCAACAGATTGCAAAATCTGCTATGGCAGACTTGTGGTTTCCAAACTGTGGGAGAGCCCCTTTACCCTCACAAGCCCAAGTATTACTGTGGACACTGATTTAGGAACTTCTTAAAGGTAGAGCACTGGAGCTGCCAGCTCATGCAGGGTCACCCACCCTCCCCCCAGACCCAGTTGTGCACCCATTTTGGGCCTCTGTCCTGCTAAAGATATCTCAGCCCTTCTGTCTCTGCATCACTGGATCCTTCATGAACATTCCCTAGCACCCACTCAGATTTTGTGAGTCACAAAGGCCAACAGAACCCAGGGACTTGTGAGGTTTCCCAGAGTTCTAACCCTAAGGGTGGGCTTCCCCTAGGGGAGGGGAGATTGTAGTGTACTAAGGTGCCCCTGGAAACAGGAGACACAGCAGCACATGCATTCTATCACCTGAGAGCTCCCTACTAGTGCACTAAAGGTACCAGTGCCCCCTCAGGGAAGACATAGTGTGGAGCTGGGGCCTGTATGAGGGAAGAGTAGTTCAGCCCCAGCGACTGGGCAGCACTCATGCTGAGGAACAGATATGGCAATGAAGTCTTCTCCTCCCCCATCCACTTCTGTGAATGTAGCCATAACTGCTCCCCCAGGGAGACTGGCGTGGGTGTGCCTGGAGACAGCCATTTTAGAGCTTTTAGAAGTAGCTGCATCTCCACTTTCCATGTTTGCCCTATATCCGAGTTTGCATAGAAGGCATGTCTTATCTCCATTCCTAAACACAGTGGCTGCATTCCTGCAGCTACCCTGCCCAGGGAATCTCAGCCCTTGCATCACTACATCACTGGATCTCCTGCAAACATTCCCCAGCACATACTTGAACTGCAGCAGCCACACAGGGCCAGTGGAAAGCACGGGAATTGTGAGATTTCTAAAGTTCTAATCCTCAAGTCATACTGCCCCTAGGGGAAGGGAGAGTGCAGCACACCAAAGTTCTCCTAAATCAAAGGAAATCAGATTACGCACTCTCCTCCATTCAAGAGTTCTCTGCTGGTGAGCTGAAGGCACCTGTGCCCCTCCCAGTGAAGACACAGGCTCAGAATTTGAGAAAGCCACCATACAGGTTTATCTATAACCAAGGAACCCATACAGAGCCTTGGCCCCCTTAAAGCACCCAAAATAGAAGCCAAATAACCAAACACAGAATACGTTTTAGTCATATGCTCAAGGGACAAAAAATAATAAAAATATTAAAAATTAAAATGTTCCATATGAATAATAGTAAATTCAAAAATAAGAAATGACAGCTGCTCTAGATGAGAAGAAACCCATGTAAAAACTCTGGCAGTATGAAAAAACAAAATGCTTTGACACCTCCAAGGAGCATGCTAGCTTTCCAGCAGTGGATCCCAAGTAAAATGGAAATTGTGAAATGACAGATAAAGAATTCAAAATATGGATTGTAAGGAAGATCAATGAAACCCAAGAAAAAGCTGAAAGTTAACATAAAATAACCAGAAAAACAATACAGGACATAAATAAAATATTTACTAAAGAGATATTTAAAAAAATAACACAAACAAACACAATATCTGGAAATGAAAGACTCATTGAATGAATTACAAAATGCAGTTGAAAGCCCAACAATAGAATAGACCAAATAGAAGACCAAATTTCAGAGTTTGAAGGCAGGTCTTTTGAATTAACCCACTTGACAAAAATAAGGAAAAATGAATTTTAAAAATCAACAAAACCGTCAAAAGATATGGGATTATGTAAAGCTTTCAAACCTATGAGTCATAGGTATTCCTGAAGGAGAAGAATAATAAGAACATGGTGTGGAAAGTCTATTTAAAGTAATAGCTGAAGAAAAGTTCATGGCCTTACAATAGATTTAGACATTCAGAAATAAGAGGTTCAATGAACTCTAGGGTGACACATTGCAAGGACATCTTCATCAAGGCATACAGTCATAAGATTGCCTGTAGTCAAGGTGAAGGAAAGAAATTTAAAATAAGCGAGGCATAAAATGTCTAATTACTCTAAAAGAAAAGCCCATCAGGTTAACAGCAGACTTCTCAGCAGAAATCTTAAAAGCCAGGAGAAATTGGGGTCCTATTTTCAATATTTTCAAAGGGAAGAACTGCCAGCCACAAATTTTGTATGCTGATAAAATAAGCTTCATAAATGAAGGAGAAGAAAAACCTTTCCTGGACAAGCAAATGCTAAGGGAATTTGTAACCAGTAGACCAGCCCTACAAGAAAGTCTCAAGAAAGTTCTAAACACGGAAACAAAAAGTCAATATTCACCATCATAACGACACATGAAACCATATAACTCACCAATCTTATAAAACAATTACACAATTGATAATAAAAGTAATTAGGTAACAATGTTATGACAGGATCAGAACCTCACATATCAATATTAACTTTGAATGTAAATCCATTACTTTTCTCACATAAAAGATGATATAGATTGTCTGAATGGATAAAAAACAGGACCCAAACCTATGCTGCCTAAAAGAGACTCACTGAACTGATGTAGGCTTTCATAGACTACAGGTAAAGAATTGGAAAACAATATTCCATGGGAATAGAAACCAAAAATAAATAGAAGGTAGCTATATTTATATCAGATAAAACAGACTTTAAATCAAAAGCAGTAAAGCAGTAAGACAAAGAAGGTCAGTATATAAGGGATGAATTCAACAAGTAGATATAACAACCTTAAGTATATAGTCACCCAAGACTGAAGCACCAAGATTCATAAAATAAATGCTACTAGAACAGGCATGGTGGCTCATGCCTATAATCTTAGCACTCTGGAAGGCCGAGGCGGGCAGATCGTTTGAGCTCAGGAGTTCGAGACCAGCTCGAGCAACAGTGAGACCCCATATCTATTTAAAAAATAGAAAGAAATTATCTGGACAACTAAAAATATATACAAAAAATTAGCCAGGCATGGTGGCACATTCCTGTAGTCCCAGCTACTCAGGAAGCTGAGGCAGGAAGATTGCTTGAGCCCAGGAGTTTGAGGTTGCTATGAGCTAGGCTGACACCACCGCACTCTAGCTTGGGCAATAGAGTGAGACTCTATCTCAAATAAAAAAAAAAAAAAAAAAAAAAAAGGAGAACAAATGCTACTAGATATAACAATACAATAATAATCGGGGACTTAAATACTCAATGATGCACTAGACAGGAAAAAAATACAATGTATCAATGAAAAGCTGGTTCTTTAAAAAGATAAAGAAAATTGATAGACTGCTAGCTACATTAACCAAGAAAAGAATAGAGAAGAGTCAAATAAGCTTAATCAGAAATGAAAAAGGAGGGCACAATACAACTGATACCATAGAAATACAACAGATTACCCAAAACTACTATGAACATCACTATGCTCATAAACTATTAATAGAAAATCCACAGGAAATGGATAAATGACTGGAAATGTACAATGTCTCAAGCTTGAATCAGAAAAGAATATAACTTCTAAACAAACCTATCACTAGCAGAGAGATTGAATAAGTAATGAAAAATATTTCAACCAAAAAAAAGCCCAGGACCAGAAAAATTCACAGATGAATTCTATCAAATGTACAAAGAACTGATACAAATCCTACTGAAACGTTTCCAAAAGTCAGGAAATAGAGATCTTCCATAATTCATTCTACAAAGCCAGTATACAAAACAAGGAAAGGATGCAACAAAAAAAAGAAAGAAAGAAAACTACAGCCCAATATCCTTGAGGAATATAGATTCAAAAATCCTTAACAAAATATTAACGAACTAAATCCAACAGCATATCAAATAATAATAATAATAATACACGATTATCAAGCGGGATTTATCACAGGGATGCTACAATGGTTGAACACATGCAAGTCAATAAATGTGATTCACCATACAAACAGAATTAGACAAACAACATAATTATTTCAACCCAGATGCAGGAGTATAGAAAAAGCACTCAATAAAATCAAGCATCCTTTCATGGTAAAAACCGTCAACAAACTAGGCATAGAATGAACATACCTTAAGATAATAAAAGCCATGTATTACAAACCCACAGCCAACATCATATCAAACAGGAAAATATTGGAAGCATGCCCTCTAAGAACTGGAATAACACAAAGATGCCCACTTTCACGATTTTTATTAAACACAGTACTGAAAGTTCTAGCCAGAGCTACGAAAATCCTAGCTGGAAGTCCTAGCCAGACAAGAGAAAGAAAGAAAGGCAGGAAAACCAGACTAGAGGAAGTCACACTATCTTTATTGGCTAATGATATGATCTTTTACTTAGAAAATCCTAAAGACTCCTCCAAAAGACTCAATTTGAGAAATTAATTCAGTCATCAAAGTCTCAGTTCATAAAAGTCAACATATGCAAATCTGTAGCATTTCTATACACCAATAATGGCCAAGCTGAGAATCAAACTGAGAACTCAATCACATTTCCATAGCTGCAAAAATAAATAAATGAATGAATAAATAAATAAATAAATAACCTAGAGATATTAATACTTAACCAAGGAAGTGAAATATCTCTACAAGTAGAACTACAAAATGCTGATGAAAGAAACTGTAGATTACACATAGAAATGAAAAAACATACCATGCTCACTAATTGAAAGAATCAACATTACTAAAATTACCAAACCACCTAAAGAAATTCACAAATTTAATGCAATTCCTATCAAAATGCCAATATCATTTTTTACAGAATTAGAAAAAATAATCCTAAAATTCATGTGGAATAAAAAAGAGAGCCTGAATAGCCAAAGAAATCCTAAGCAATAAAACAAAACTGGAATTATTCACACCTATGGTGCGGTGCGCACTATCTGGGGGATAGGTATGCTTGTAGCTCTGACTCTAGCAGTGCAAAGGCAATATATGTAATCCAAACTTTTGTACCCCCATAATATTCTGAAATTAAAAATAAATAAATGAATAAAAATAATAGATGTTGGTGCAGATGCTGTAAAAAGGGAATGTTCATATACTTTTGGTGGGAATGTAAATTAGTAAAACATCTATGGAAAACACTATGAAGATTTCTGCAAGAACTAAAAGTAGAGCCATCATTCTGTACAAATATCCCACTACTGTGTATCTACCCAAGAAGTCGTCATATCAAAAAGATACCTGCACTCATATGTTTATTGCAGCACAATTCCCAATAGCAAATTTATGGAATCAACCTACATGTCCATCAACCTACGAGTAAAGACAGTATATACATATATATATATATATAGTGCATATATGCTGTGTATGTGTATATATTGTGTATATTCATATACTTGTGTATGTATATATGTGTATATATACATAGAGACACCATTCATCTGTAAGAAAGAATGAAATTATGATTCTTGGATGGAACTGGAGGCCATTATACCTAAGTGAACTCAGGAACGGAAAATCCAGCGCTGAATGTTCTCACTTCTAAGTGGAAGCTAAACTGTGTGTATGCATAGTTGTACAAATTGAAATAACAGACATTGGATACTTTAATGTTGGGAAGCTAGGAGTGTGCATGACAGGTGAAAAATTACCCTTTGGATACAATGTACACTTTTTAGGTGTTGAGTACACTAAAATCCTGACTTCACCACTCTATAATATATCCATGTAACAAAACAGCATTTGTACCCTCTAATCATTGAAAATAAATAAATAAATGTACAAAAAAATATAGGCGGGCAAGAGAAACCAAAAAGGAAAATAATAACTGATTAAAGATGCATGGAAGAAGACAGGAAATGAGGAAAGATGAGATGAATTCAAAAAATAAATTTTTTAGAACTGTAATATTATGAAAGGTAATAATAATAAAACATTGGTCCTACGATTATTGGAAGGCAGTGTTCAGTTAGTTGTTCATACATTTATTTACCGATGTCTTGGTGTATACTATTGTTTTATATCATTTTGAAAGCTTTTTTTCTTTCAAATCTCTAGGTGCTTAGAAGGGGTTTTTGTTTTTATATTGGGTACATTATATGAAGAAATTATAAGTGCTCACACAACTAACGGCAATAGTAACACAAATCAGGTGAAATTGCTACCAAAGAATGCTTCTGAGGCATGTGGACTTTGCTAAGTGTTTTGTGGAGAACCTGATAATTTGCCCTTCTATTATTCTGTGTTTATCTAATAAATTTAAAATACCTTCATTATTAAGTGAATTTTTTTTCTCAAAAGTAGAAAATCTATGTAAGGTTTGTTTTCATTTTAGGAGCCCAAAAAATATCTGTGTATAAGACATCTGTAATAGTGTAAGTTATGCTCATTTCTTTTTGTTCTGGCACAAGATTTCTATTTTGTTTCTGTCTAATGATCTCACTGAGACTACTTTCCAGCTCCTCTTAAATAACTTCTTTTTGTTGCTTTGTATCATTCTCCATTTTATGGAAACATTTATTTTTCTGTCCTTAATGATGTGGTATTAATTTTAGCTGGAACAATCTGTGATTCTCTTACATTACTCATCTATGAATCCTATTTTCATCTATGTACGGCTTCAGATTTCTTTGTAAATAATGATTTCAAAAGTAGAATTGCAAAATCATAATTAAAGGAAAATGACTCATTGTCTATCTCATCAGCAGATTGAGTTGTTATAGCCTTCAAACATATATCTGTTTGTATTTTGTGGTAGTAATTACAACATTGATATGATGGCCTTTGGTCCTTTATTATTTACTTTTATTGTGACTATATCACCATACTTCTCAAAACTCTAGATTTCTAACCAGATGCCAGTTTGAAAAACAAAGACAAATATGTTGAGGCAGATTTATAGAAATTGAACATTTTATACTAACATACTATGAAAGTAGAAGAACATGCCATGATAATACAGGATAGTTAAAATAAATAAATAAATTTTCTTAATAGCAAAGTTTATAGAAACAGAAAAAAGAAAGGAATATGCAAGGCCATTTATATTTCTGATCATTATTACTAAATTTTTCCAAGTAGCATGGAAATCAGACTAAGGATTAAAAAGAAAATCAAAAAATACTGCCCTGCTGAGATTATTAAGTAAACGTTAAAATAATTTAGAAAGAGTAATGTTTTTAACATTTATTAATAAAATATTTAGTCTTATATTTAGGTCAGACAAGACCCAAAGAACCACCAGTTGAGGCCTAGCCTGAATCACTGAGCCTCAGATCCATGGGATAAAAAAATTGTGTGTGTGTGTGTGTGTGTGTGTGTGTGTGTGTGTGTGTGTGTGTATGTGTAAATTTCTGTAGTAAGAGATCACTGAAGAAAGGCATACCAAAAAAGAGAGGTATTAGTAAACATATCAGGTGTTGAGTTAGGACTCAGGAAGCCTACAAATCAAGTGTAAGTTGGGACAGCACCATTGGCAATTATATTTCTCCCATCATCAACAGTTATTTAGATCTTTTTCCACATGAATAAAGGAATTGGATTTTTATAAAGCCAACTGCTCTGCTCTTTCAGCCAATTAAGTTTATTAGTTATCACATGAAATGAATGCTTCACATTAGACTCTCCCAAATAATTTCTTATCCTAGCAATCATCATGCAAATAAATTTGATTTCCATTTAATTTTTTTCAGTGGGCCTACAAACACTTTTTCACTATATGTAGTCATAGCATAGTGATTAAAACAATGTTTGACACATTATGCATCATTTAAAATTAGAGTATCATCTTTATACTTCCTTCAAAAAAAATTCTCATGGGACATACAGCTTCAGTGGCTAGGTTTGTAACTAGAAACCACTGTTCAATCAACTTCAGATTCCACTTAGTTTGTGAACATACTCCTATCACATGTTTATATGAAAACAGATATTCAGGTATCATTACAAACCATTCATCTGAACTCTTTCTTGGGGAGAATTTTTATCTATGGGACATTTTTATCCATAGTACACATGCTCTGAGATATTTCAATAAAGCCACGCTCTCCAACAAGTTTCCCCTGCCCCCCCAACAGCATAGACCTAGGCTAAGCATAGGGGTCTTATAAATGAACTCCCTCCCCATCCCAAACTAGGCCCATAGAACTCCAGACCACTTTCTCAGATTCCACAGTGATGGAAATCTTTGCTACTCCCTCCTGAGCAAGAGTATAGGCCTCCATCAATGTCAGCGATGGATGGGATGACCTTATCAGCTTGGAAGCAAGTGCTGTCCATCCATGGATCACTTTGTAACCCTGACAAATTTCCAGCTCCACGAAGTCTCTTGGAAGTGGGTTCCCTCTGATTCCCCTATTGGGTTAGCTAATCTTTTTCATCCTGGAACAACACTTTGAGATGACTCAGTAATCCAAATGTAGTTCCCTAATTTTACAAGACTTGTCTAGTTTGATTGGGGCCAGTGCTGATTTAACTCAGTGTTCCTCCCATTATAATGAGTACAGTTCAGTTTTTGTACTCAGTAAGAACACCAGAATATTGAGTTTTCCATAAAAATTCTAATAGGTCTTATTATTTTATAAAGTCAGTTCTATCTGGTTTTTCCATAGGACTCCCACAAATGGCCCATATGAAGTACCAGAGTATAATTAATTACCAGTGATTTGGGCCACCCTATGGGCCATCCCTGTGCCCACTTTCTTAAAGCCTATGCAGATAGCATCATCTTTTCTTAAAGGCATTTCATTCACATTCAGGCTTGATAGAGTTGAAAGATTGAAGCTGTGACCAATTAGGCAGGTGGCAAAAATTTGCTTCTCAACATATCTAGACATCTGTCTTAGCAATGTGTCACTTAATTCATAGTGACATAGTGTGCATACACTCAGCTCTTCAGCAGCCTTTGCCATATGTGATTCAAAGGTAATATTTCTGTTCAGGCAACTAAAAAAAAACAAGAAAAATAAACATAATCCTGATATCATAAGCCAAATGGTAACTCCAAGCAGTCAATGATCAGTTAGAAACTGC
Source organism: Lemur catta (assembly GCF_020740605.2). NCBI lineage: Eukaryota > Metazoa > Chordata > Mammalia > Primates > Lemuridae > Lemur > Lemur catta. The sequence goes on along the minus strand of NC_059139.1, from coordinate 15,360,707 downwards.
TCCATTACATCTTAAATTCAGATTATTCAGGTGAAATCTTTAGATAGAAAAGGGGACCAATTTTCCTTTTCTGGAAGAAGGGAATAGTTTAGGCAGCTTCTTTCAGCATCAGCCATTGTCAACACCAAACAGAGAAAAGTCGTTTAGAGTATTGTGGTTCACCAAGATTCATATGTGGAAATCTGGTTACCAATGAGATGATTTAAGAGTTGGGGCCTTTGGGGAGTTGTTAGATCATGAATATGGAGCTCTTATAAATGAGATTAGTGCTATTATAACAGAGTCACCAGAGACCAGTCTTGCCAATTCTGTGGGGACACAGTGAGAAGGTGCCATTTATGAACCAGAAAGTGGGCCCTCACCACCACTGAATCTGCCAGGGCCTTGATCATTGACTTTCCAGCCTCCATAACTGTGAGACATAAATTTCTATTGTTTATAAGCTACCCAGTTTATGTTAGTTATATTTTGTTATAGCAGCATAAATGGGCTAAGACAAATATTACTCTATTTCTCTAAGATAGTCTTATGCGTCTTCTTCCCATTTGCCACAAGCTCCATCAGTTTCCATGTATCACCTCATTTAACTTAGTCTGGCAGAATAGTCTGCTTTGGTAGTATTACTTAGCAAATGGTAACAACATTGGCGTGGTTTCTCTTTTGCTTCCTCCCCTGGAAGAAGTCATAGGATTTGACAGATAAAGAATTGCACAACTGTCCTTCTACTTACTAATGTAGCCACAACTAACCCTAAAAACGTGGGAAGATGTTATAATTGACCCCAATGTTCCTTTAGCACAGCTGCAATCCTAAAACATCAAGCCAGTCAAAACTAAATAAAAATTTTCAAGAAGAATAAAAGATAATAAAGCCATGTCATTATAGTACTGGCATCGCATATTCCTACAATTGAATCCTGGAAAATTTTCCAAAAGTATTCTCTCTTTTCTTCCTTTATATACAAGTGAAGACCACATTCACACTACCATTTTCAAAATTTTCTCCCCTCCTGAATTAAATTACTCGTTTTAATTGCTTATTCAAACTTTCCATAAGACCATTGCATTGAAGGTGATGAGAACGTACTATGTTCATGTAATATTACGTTTTCTTACCCATTTCTTCAGTATTAGTAATGTTTGTAGCTTCATAAGAAAAAAAAACATATCTGGGTAAACAACACTAGAATAGTTGTTATTTCCAATCGTGTTCATGTGTAACTCCCCTAAAACTCTTGGTATGAGTTTAATATATTCCACTTGCCAGCAACTCTCAGATTCACAGTATTAACAAAATCTTTTAAGTTTAACAAAAAAACTAAAGATATTGGTTATACTCTATTTATTCTTAAACATCCTTCAATGCAATAATTTTTTCTGGAACAATAGATGGACTACCATTCTACTACCCCCAATTGGCAAAATAACAATGTGACCAATTATTATTCCATGAGATTAATCATCCACATATACTATGTGATACAAAAATAGTATTTTATATCAAACTTTAAAATAAGAATTCTTCTTATTCTTTTTTTAACAAAACAAAACAGTGGCATAACTCTGCATAAAATGTTATACATGCTAATTGGTCTTCCTAAGCAGCTTCTGAGGTGGTTTATATTATACTACCCATTTTGCAAATGAGAAAACTAAGGTACAGAGGAGTATCTTATCCATGGTCACTAAATTGGAAATTTGTGGAATCAACATCTAAATTTAAGTAGTCTGGCTCAATTACTCACCAAAATTGTGCAGTGTATCTGTCTACTTTTAATTATGAAGGACAAATAACATCAAACCATATGCGGGATAATTTTCCCAAAATTTTCTTTCAACTTTGTCACTTTTTCCTGTCTTCAATACAAATATTTTGATTAATATTATTCAGATATTTATTTATAACTCATAACAATCCTATAGACAAAATAATTGCAGTATAACATACTATTTAATCACATAGAAATTTGATGCTATCTATCATTTCAAGAAAAATAATGTAAGACAGGAACAATCCAACTCACTTTAAACCTGATATTGGCAATATATAAATATGAAGTTTTTCTGATGACTATTTAAGATTCCTGATTACAGTCATAGTAATAAACACATTGACCTCATATTTTGATTGAATTATATTTTCCATTCTGAAATGTTTGAGATTTGTAGAGAAAAGCAAAAGGAAGATAAGCAAACTGCTAGCCTTGGAATTTTCCATGCTTATTTATTTGTTTCACTTTTAAAATGATTTAGAAACAACTGTGCAAGGATACGTGCTCCATAGATATGCTTTATGACAGATAAATAAGCATAGATTTTGTAGTTGGCATGATGGCTACTTTAATAAGCTTTCTCAGCGACAGGATTTTATAACCTTGGAAGAAGTAAAACATTGCGAGGTACTAGCTTATGCAGCACACTGAAACCTATAATAAGGCTATATCATTAGAGAAGGAGATACTGACTGAGGAAATACAGACCAATTTGTGGTGGCCATGAAAATCTGCCACTTATGTCTTTGCATATTGATTGATAGCCCTCAATGTTGGATCTATGTACCTGCCACATTCTGTACATTGCCCCTGGAGATGCTCCCTAGGGGAAAACATATATTCTTATTGGGACTTTTGAGATCAAGAGATACAAATTGTAGGAAAGATATATATGACGGCAATAAAATTAGAAAACTAAGACGAAGAAGAGACAAATTCACTGCAAAGTGAATTTATTCTCTGTTAGTATATACCTTTCTTGAGTTCAAAAATTAAAAAAAAAAGTCATGGGAGGGTAAGCATACGTTTTTATAAAATTTAGTGATTTCTTCATTGAGAGTGAAAGAGTAAAGCATCCTTATTTGCACTGTTAAAAGTTCTAAATAAAACAAAAGCAAATTTTCCTCCTTACAAAAAAGTTTTTAAAGATTGCTAATCAGTAAACAGATTTGTCACAAATTGACACCTTTTTGTCTACTTGGTAGAAAAGAAACTATATAATACTCAGAAACTTGCTTCCTAAATTAAATATTTAGCACATGACGTTAGGATGTGTAAAATTGGATATTTCCTAGATTAGTCAAATACATAGTAGTTATGTTTCATAAGCATAGGTAGCTGGATCATTTCATCTCAGAATCCTTGCAGGTGATTATCACCTGCTTGGTTTCTAGCACTTATAAGCAGCCTCGTAGGATTCAGTTTCCTCCTAGCACTCTTATCCTGAGCAGGAAAATACATTATATTTAGGTAAAATTTCATCCAACTCCCATAAAGCTTAAAGAATCAGCTTAGTGTTCTACGTTTGTTTTTATCTCCCAAGAAGTTTTCCCTAACCCTGGGAAAGTGTACAGCCATTCTGAAATGAAAATAGAGTTGAAATTAAGTCAAAATAGGAAAACATCAGCCATTTTCTCTTTTAATATATTGTTGCACTGAAATTCTGCTTATCCTTGGTCTTCATTTTGTCTGGAAATCATATTAAAATTTCTGCCTGGGGACAAATTGAGGAAGAGGGAGGACTTGATCTCCCAAAATATCAGAAAGTGAAAAATAGGAAACATGATATACAAAAACTATAGATTAATTTAGTAAACTAATATTAAATATTTCATTCTTTTGGACAAAAAAAGAGTTTAATATTTATAATTAAAACATCCTAATGCCATAATAATTGTGCTAATTTTATTTGTTTTGTTTTGAACAGGTAATTGTTTTACTTAGTTTAAGCAACAAGTCACAATGTATACATTGGCATTGTCTATCTACTTCTGTTCACACACACTCCATTGTCCATTTACTCTATAGATAACCATCACCTTTATGTATTCTTATTTTTTTGAAATGTAGAGATATCTCAATTAAAAATCAAACATATGTAAGTAATATTGTATATGTATAATTTTTATGTTTTGATTTTGAAAGGTAATAATAATATAACAAAGTGTATGGTATCTTAGCTGGTTTTATCATTTAGAGGGCTATCAGAGAACAGAGAGCATGCTGCCACAGGTTTAATGGGATGGAGGAAGTGTTTTAAAGGTATTAGCATAGCTAAGAGGAATCACCAGGGATGGAAAAGTACCTAAAACTAGGATCATTAGGAAACTGCTAACATTGCTAAGTCTGGACAGCCAAGAGGAAGAGCAATTTCTAGAACCCAGAAAGAGCTGTAGACATAGGAGCTGTAGTCTTTGGGAGGAACTCAGACGCTGTAGAATGAGGGCCCAGAAGGAAAGGAAGCACGATAATAAATACTCTCACTTTTCTCTCTCCTCCCACAGTCCAATATTCTGCCTAGACTTCCAAGTAGACAAATCTGGAGAGAAGATAGAGAAGAAAGGAGCAGAGTATCGTATGGACAGTTCTATTACTTAGGGGAACTTGAATAAAGTAGTACTTCAGCAATTTCAGGGTCTAGAATAGTGGCAGAGAAGGTAGTAGAAGTTTGGAAATGCATGTCAGGTGAGTCAAATTGGTGTGTGTATTTAAACATAAAATCCATTATTTCGATGTGCAATACACAGCCGGGCATTGATATTAGCTGGGACATCTAATATTAGTATCATTATTAGCTTGCATGAATATTCCATAATTAGTTTATTAACACACTATTTTTAACATTTAGGGTTTTTTAACTATAAAAATACCACAAATACTTTACTTTGTACATGCTTATATTTAATTCAGTAAGACAAATTTCTACAAATAAAATGTGAAGTCATTTAAATTTTATACTAAATTTATATCCAGAAATATTTACCTCTAGAAATATTATCAATAAATATATTATTTTCTCTCATTAAGAAATGCCTATTTCTTTAATCTGCTTGTTATTCTTCATTATTTCAACTTCTCATATTTTAATTCTATTCAAGTCTGCTTACTCCAACCCAATTGCCCTGAACAAGAGCAGGTATTTGATGTAAGATTAAAACATTGAAACAGAGGCTTATAGTAATCTAAATGTATGTGATAACTCTTAACCTCCTTCTTTTATTCCAAGGTCAAGGAAAACATCAACAAGTTTTATCTGGTGATATAAGAATATTCAAAGACATCACATTTATTCCATCAGTATTTAACAACTAATGCTTGTATCACCCTGAATGAAGGCTAGGGAAATTCAAATTTTAATTATTAATACAATCAAGAGAAGTTCCAGTTTAAAACAAAATTCTCTATTGTAGAGCCTAATTTCCTTCTGATAATGACTCATCTTTTGATAACAGAAAGTTTGAGTTGATGCTCAGTATCTCAGCATTAGCTAATGAAACATTTGTGGGGTTCGTTTTGATTTTAATCACAAATCCAAATTTTTGGTCAGAAATTGGTGTCTGAGTTCTGGCAGACTACATCCTTATGTTTTTTAAACTCTGGAAAGTATAGAAAATTATAATACATTAGAGTAGGGTATATTGGAAAGAATTGGGAGACTTGGGAGCATCCTTACAAGATTTCATAAAATTTACTTTTTTTCATTATATATTACAGCAACAAAAATAAAATACACAGTATTGGGTATATGCTAAATATTGAATGTAACTGTGATTTAAATGAGTTATTAGAAGTTTTAAAACAGCTGGCTTCCCTTAACACACATTTTTCATAGCAGCTTTATGTTAGAAATGGCCACATGTAGTTTTTGACTGTGAATTTTAATAATATCTTTGAATTTTGAATATAAACAAAACTGTGTCACTTTACATAAGTAAATATTTTTACATAAGCAAGTAAAAATTGTCTATTTCTTACCATCTTTTAAAATGTACAATATTTAACTTAAAGGATTTAATTTCTTCCTTTTATTTCTTTTTTATATTTTTAAATTTTTTAATTATTATGGCTACATAATAGTTATATAGATTTGTAGGGTGCATGTGATATTTTGATACAGGTATACAATGTATAATGATCAAATCAGGGTAATTGGGGTGTCTATCACCTTTCGCATTTGTCATTTTTTGTATTATTCTTTTAGTTATTTTTAAATATGCAATAAATTATCATTAATGATAGTCCATCTATTGTGCTACTGAACACTAGATCTTATTTATTTCTTCCAACTGTATTTTTGCACCCATTAACAAACCCCATTTTATTCCCCACTCCTTGCTACCCTTCCTAGCCTCTGGTAACCATCATTCTACTCTCTCCATGAGTTCAATTTTATTTTTTTGGTCCCCACTAATGTGTAAGAACATGTAATATTAATATTTGTCTTTCTGTGCCTGGCTTATTTCACTCAACCTATTGTCCTCTAGTTCTATCCATGTTGTTGCACCTGACAGGATTTCATTCTTTCTATGACTTATTAATATTTCATTGTGTATATGTAACACATTTTCTTTACCCATTAATCCTTTGATAGGCACTTACATTGATTCCATATCTGGCCTATTATGAATAATGCTGCAATAAACATGGGAGAACAGATATTTTTTTCAATATACTGATTTCCCCTCCTTTGGATATATGCCCAGCAGTGGGATTGCTGGATCATATGCTAGTTTTATTTTTAGTTTTTTGAGGAGCCTCCTTACTGTTTCCATAGTGGTTGTACTAATTTACATTCCCACCAACAGTGTACAAGGGCTCTCCTTTTCCTGCATCCTCTCCAGAACTCATTATTGCCTGTCTTTTGGATAAAAGCCACTTTAGCCGCAGTGAGATGATATCTTATTGTAATTGTGGTTTACATTTCTCTGATAATTAGTGATGTTGAGCATTTTTTTCAAATACCTGTTAGCCATTTGTATGTCTTCTTTTGAAAAATATCTATTCACATATTCTCCCATTTTAAAAATCAGGTTACTTGTGGTTTTTTCCCTATTGAGTTATTTGAGCTTCTTGTCTATTCTAGTTATTAATCCCTTGTTAGATGGGTAGTTTGCAAATGTTTTCTCCCATTCTGTGAGTTGTCTCTTCACCTTGTTGATTGCTTCTTTTGCTGTGAGAAAGCTTTTTAGCTTGATGTGATCTCATTTGTCTATTTTTGCTTTGGTTGCCTGTGCTTTTGAGGTCCTACTCAAAAAATCTTTGCCCAGACCAATGTCTTATAGTGTTTCTTTAATGTTTTCTTCCAGTAGTTTCAAAATTTCAGGTCTTAAATTTAAGTCTGTAATCCATTTTGAATTGATTTTTTATATGGCAAGAGATGGGGTCTAGTTTCACTCTTCTGCATATGGATACACAGTTTTCCAGTACCATTTATTGAAGAGACTGTCTTTTCCCCAATGTATGTTCTTGACACACTTGTCAAAAATGGGTTCACTGTAACTACTTCGATTTCATTTTGGGTGCTCTATTCTGCTCCATTCTTGTTAGTTCTTTCCTCTGCTTGATCAATTCTGCTGTTGAAAGATTGGGATGCATTTTTCAGTTTGTCATTTGAATTTTTCAGCTCCAGAATTTCTGCTTGATTTTTTTATTATATAAATTTCTCTGTTAAATTTATCTGATAGAATTATGAATTCCTTTATTTTGTTATCTTAAAGTTTGTTGAGCTTCTTCAACACAGTTATTTTGCATTCTCTCTCTGAAAGTCTTCATATCTTTGTCACCCTGGGATTGGTAACTTGTGCCTTATTTATTTCATTTGGTGAGATCATGTTTTCCTGGATATTCTTGATGCTTGTGGTTGTTCATCAATGTCTGGGCATTAAAGAAGTGGGTATCAATTCAATCTCTGCAGTCTGGGCTTGTTTGTACCTGTCCTTCTTAGAAGACTTTCTATGTATTCAAAGAGGACTGAGTGTTGTGATCTAAGCCCGTGGTTACTGCAGCTGTGTGAGCACTAGGTATTGCCCTAAGCCCAGTAATGCTACAAGTGTTGTGTATTCCTAGAAGCACTGCCTTGGTGGGTTGGGTGAGACAAGGGAGAATTCCCTGGGTTACCAGGCAAAGCCTCACACTCTCTTCCCTCTCTTTCTCCCAATCAGAAGGAATCTTTTTCCAAGCTGTGCTGCCTGATATTGGGGGAGGAGTGATGTGAACACTCCCACAGCCCCCCCAGCTGGTGCCGTAGTGGGACACACCTGAAGCCAGCACAGTACTGGGCTTCACCCAACCCCTGTGGTGACTGCTGGCTGGCTGGCGGTTGATGTTTACTCAAGGCCCAGAGGCTCTTCAATCAGCAGATGGTGAATTCTGCAGGGACTGCATTTTTCCCGTCAGGGCAGTGGATTCCCTTCTGGTCCAGGGTGAGTCTAGAAACACTGTCCAGGAGCTAAGGCCTGGAATCAGGCTTCAGGAATCTGGTGCTTTATTTTACTATGGCTGAGCTGGTACCCAAGTTGCAAGACCAATTCCTTTGTACTCTTCCCTCTCCTTTCCCCAAGCACAATGAGTCCTTCCTGGAACTGCACGACCTATAGTTGGGTCAGGGATAACATCTGGTGCCACACGCCAAGTCCACTGCCTCTGAGGTCAGCACAGCTCCAGGGTTTGTTCCAGAGGGTCCACAGATTGAGGACTCCCTGCCAGGCTGTTTGTGCTTGGAAAGGACAGACCTAATGGGTACTTCCCCCAAAATCTGCTCAGCTCTCTTGAGATATCTCGGATTTGTACTCTTCGTAATAGTCTATCATGTAAGTAAAAATAAAGGATGATTTCTTATAGAACATTTTTTTGAAGGGGCAAACAGCAGATTTTAAATTTTTTTTCTCTTCCTTAAAATGACTATGTTGTGTTCAAGTACAAGCTTATTTAATATTAATGTAAAATTCTATAAATTAGGTATAATTAGCTCCATTTTACAAAGGGGAAGCTGAGGCATGGAGAACTTAACATACTTGCTCAAAACAATAGAGCTAGGAAAGTATTTCAGGTATGCTGATATCAAGATCTAAACTCTACTGCCTCTTTCTTTTAACTGAAATGCAAAGAGTAGGAATTGGGTTAAGAAGAGCTGAAGAGATCTGTATGCTTCCTAAAGACAGGTAGAGGAGGAGACATACCCTATCATTTTTGGCTGATATCACAGACCAATCTCACTCCAAGGTTTTATAAGCAGTGTACATAGCAGAAACCCTGCCTCATTTTTCTTGGAAATATTTATCTTCATTCTCCCATCTTGCTTGCCATTAATCTATCTTTCTCGAATCTGGTATCCCATCCTAGTATCCCACCAGGTTTCTCCTTTTGCAACTCCAACTGATAGTCTAATAGGACACTTTTTCCCTACTTATGTGCATAAGCCTTGACCATTTTGGGTGGTACTTAAACTGTGTATCATCCTAAAGGAGCCATACAGAACAGAGGTTGAGTGAGACATTGGCATGGAATACATTACCTGTCACGCACCTCATAACAAAGATGTGTAGCCCTAGAGCTGACTTCACATAGACATATGCTAATAATTTACTGTATGATCCATTCATACTTTCTTCTTCATTTTTCATTATTACTGGGAGTTTAATGATTTAGCTCAAAAAGTTTTAGAGTCAAAAAATTAAGTAAATGATATATTAAATGAAACTTCTTATAGCTCAAATGATCTTCCAAATGTGCAAACACAGTGTTTCTTTGACTGGGTATTAATCCTACTTAAGCTATCAAAATTACATATTTAGCATTCTGTTCTGATGTGCTGTCTCTTCCCTAATAAGGCGATTAAAGATTAGCCTTATGCTTTCCATTGAACAATGTCATAGTTATAAATGAGAGGACATTAGTGCCTTCTGGATTCTTACTTCCATTGCAAGTTAACTTCAGAGAGATAAAAATATAAAAATTATATTTAAAACTTTCCTCAAAAATGTAAATAAATTTTATCAATGGATATAATGTAATCATTCCTTAGTTTTTAATTTCAAGTTTTAAATAAAGACTTCTCACTAACAAAATGTTTAAATGAAAGTAAAGATTTTTTTTAATTTGAATTTAAATTTCAGAGATACAGTGAAAAGCTATTATAATTATGAGGTATTATGATAAATCTCATCCCATCATTTAATATTTATTAATTGAATATTGGTTTCCAGATACACTATAGAAAATAGCATTGAACAAATGGATATTTTTCACCTTCATTAATTAACATCAACAGTCTAGAAATCACACAGTGAACAGACACATTATAGAAGAATGAAGTGAGTTTCAAAGAGAGCTTACAAAATTGAGATATTAATGGAATGTATAGTAGTCATTTAAACATATTTTCTATGTTTTATCATTAATATTTAGCTGTTGTATACAGGTAAATACATGTGACATATCTTCAAATATGTAAATTAGAAATTTAGTGTACAAGCGAAACAGAATGAAGAGCCCTCTTGTGGCCGTGATCATAAATTGAATGTGAGACTAGTTAGTACTGGGTTGTGTGTGTGTGTGTGTGTGTGTGTGTGTCTGTGTTTTCTCCAGCCACTTTTCAGCTGAATGGGAGCTAACAAAGAGTAACAAGTGAGTTGAATTTAATTAATCACGGCTAAAATTTTCAAAGTAAGAGCAAAAAAGCAAGTAAGCAGCACGAGAGTTGATAGACTATTAAAGGGAATTTCATGCAATAAAATTCATTTCATGAAATCCTATGGTATCCATGAAATTTGAACTTTGAAAGAATAGAAGTCAGTAAATAAGGGAGGGTAGGAAAATGGAATAAATACTGGAGAATCAATGCATTAACACTCCTTTTTGTAGCAAATAATTGCTGGAGTTGGGTATTATACGGACAGATTATTTAAAAGGAAGTTGAAAGCCAGAGAGGGGAAAGATTGAAAAGATTGAACCTGCTCATATACAAGATGTAATAAAGTCATTGCTGGACAACAACCGTAAAGTTGAAATTTATTTTGAGAAATATTTATTCTTCCACCTGCTTTATTTTTATCTACAGCATTTATCATCATTTTAATATAAAAACAATACTTATTTTTATGAACTCTATCTCCATCCTTCCACCTCCTAGAAATAAAAGCATTTTTTTACTCTACCTTTAATGTTTTATCTCATTTCCAGAACATTTCTGAGAATGTAATACTGTGCTATGATCACTGTATCTGCCATAAGTACTATCTAATAGAAGCATTGGTTACATTGAGTTTTAAAAGGGAAGGAAAAGCAACAAGCAGAGAAACTGTGATTCAACTAGTTTTTATTAAATTGAGAAGATAATGTAAATCGCTTCTCCTCTCTAACCCCTGCTAGTCAGGTACTCTTCTTTGGAATTACAGAAAGGGTTGAGGCAAAAAGAACTAAAGGCACAATTGGGATTGGCCTTAGAGACCTTGGAAATAGTGAAATTCCTTTGAAGGCTAACAATGACCATTTTTCACTAGAAATGTTTTCTAATTATATTCACAAATTGTGCATGTGTTCCTCTTTCTTCTTATCAGATTTTGTTTCTTAAGAAGAATTTCCTTCCAGAAGAGAAATTCCCTGAATTAGTACAGCAAAATAATAAATATAATTATTTTCCTGAGCATTTATTCTTAGTCTTATTATGTTGCCTTTATTTTCATTTAGTAGGAATCAAATTATTACCTCATAAAACAGGACAATGAGATTATTACAGCTCTAATTTTATAATGTTTGCAGAGGGATATTCTATGTTATCAGACCCTGAATTTCAGTATTTACAAAGTTAGGAATAAACATTTTTAAACTGAGGGGTGAGGAGGTGGAAAATACTAAGCAACACAGACAACTCTGCTCATATCCCCTTGTCTTCATTATATTCTAAAGGAAAAATAAACAGCACAAACTTGGATTACTGTGATTAATTTTGGATGTTCAAGAAGTGAAAATAAAATTCATTAATCAGATTTTCACTATATTATCAAAATAGGGGGATCTCTTGATATTCAGAGTTCTATCATCTTAAAGCTAAACTAATAAATATCATTAGTCACAAAAGTTTTGCATTCATATATGTAGACATTTAAAGCTAAATCACAGACTTCTGAATATTATGTGTTTCCAAGCAAATTTGAATTAAAATTCATCAAATTCATGACATACATGAAGTTCCCTGAAGCATTATTTTATATTTCTGGATTTTCAAAATGACTATACATTCAAGAATTTAGAAAAATGAAATTAAGTTACCTAGAGCTTTTGCATCATATTGTAGATGCATTGGCAGAGGAATTTAATGAAATATGCATAGCAATGCTCAAATTATCTTAAGCACAAGCAAATGTTATCTTCAAATCTTTCTCAGAAGTGTTTTATATGCATATGCAAATAGTGTAGAAAACTATTTTAATATGTGAATTATTTACTAGAATAGCTATCATTGGTATATTTAGAGTATATATTAGCAGCTCCTATGGATTTATTGTGATTTACAGTGGTATTCTGCAGAAAGCATATGAAAGATGTTTGTATGTGTTTTTTCCCCTACACGTTCAGATTTTAGAACTTCAATAATGTTTGCATAATTTTATACTGTTCCTGCATGTATTTGATTGTTAAAAAAAAACAACAACACGCTGTTATCAACAGCTAGCTTAGATGATATACTTAAGAGAGAGAATAACATAAATTCACTCAGTTTGCCACAACAAAGTACCCCAGACTGGGTGAGTTAAACAATGAAAATTTATTTTCTCTTAGTCCTGGAGACGAAGTCCAGTCTCACAGTGCCATTTATGGTGAGGACTCTCTTTCCAGCTTGCAGATGTCTACCATCTTGTAATGTACTTACATGGCCTTTTAATCAATGTCTTCACACAGAGAAACAGAGCCAGCTGTCTGGTGTTTCTTTTCATAAGGGCACTAATCCCAGTGGATCAGGATTCCTGTTTCCCCCCACAACTATCACCCTGGCTTATGACCTCATTTAACCTTAATTACTTCCCTAGTGGGCCTATTTCCAAATACAAGCACACTGGAAGCCAAGGCTTCAACATATGGGGTTGAGGGGGACACAAACATTCAGTCTACATCAATGCCAGAGCATTTTGATTATGATTTTTAAGTACACAGCAGTCATGTTGGAAAAGCACAGGTCATCTGTGGAACACACTCAGAGTGGATATTATATGGAAAGTTTCCCTGTCAATTTCAGGGAAATTTTAGTTGTGATGATGAACTGCCATTTAAATGCTCCTGTGGCCATAGAAAATATATATAGTATGATGGCGTCCATTTTCTATTAGGATAATTATCACTGCCATCTAAATATCTATTTGCTGTGTTTCAATAGTATGGATATATAATCATCTCCCAGCATTAAAAAGAAGCAAAATCATATTTATCTTTCCTACAATTGCAATTAATTCAAAAATTCAAATTTTTTCTGTTTATGTACAAATTTAAAATGATATAAAATTATTTAAAATTTAAATAATTAAATATTAAATAATTAAAATAAATATTTAAATAATTTAAAATTATTAAACATATAACAGAATAAATTTATATGTCCTTGTCATTAGACATGTCCTTATTTTATTATTGGACAGTGCTAGGACAGTCAATATCAATCTTTTAGATTTAGGCCCAGTTACCTTCATGTTCACCATGGTTTCCAAACCACTAGCTCTCTCTATCTCTGTTCATGACATATCTGAAAGAAGTTCGTGTCTTTCCTTTGTCTCCTTTTCCTTTACCTCTGAGTCCCAATACTGTTCTCTAGGTATTTGGAGAGAACTTTCTAAGAGATATTTTCAGTAATACTGTTTGCTAAAAATGTGTGTATTAAACATGTTAGATAGTTAAGATATAGAGGCTCTGAAGGCATGATGGAGAAGTTATTTTAAAAGAAATCACTATTAGGAAAGACTGACTCTCTGTTTGAATGCTAATGGATAGCTCAAACTATAGGTGAGGTTGATCACCTGCGTCAGTAAGAAAGAGTTCAGTCATTCATTTTTTTAATAACCACTGTATTTTCAATGGACTGTTGGGGATAACTGAGAAGAAAGAAGAAAAAATAGAAAGAAAGAGGCAGAAAGAGAAAGAGAGGGAGGGAGGGAGGAAGAGAGGAAGAGAAGAAGGAAGGAAGGAAGGAAGGAAGGAAGGAAGGAAGGAAGGAAGGAAGGAAGGAAGGAAGGAAGGAAGGAAGGAAGGAAGGAAAGGAAGAGAGGGAGGAAGGGAGGGAGGAAGAGAGGGAGGGAGGGAGACACGAAGGAAGGAGAAAGAGAAAGACAATAAGAAAAAAGGAAGAAAGACATTAGGAGAGACAGCAAGAAAGAAAGAAAAGAAAAAGCAAGAGGAGGTTGTGGATTTAAGCAGAACAAAAAAAAGTCATTTACATTTTTGGGGGGAGTTTGGATAGATGGATCAGTAGCACTGTTCAAAGGAGGCAAAGAAGTAAGACAGTTTTTGTCACCCAAAATAAGACAAATCAACTAAAGAAGTTATTCTGTTTGTCTGGTAAAAACCTCTGAGGGATTACTTTAGTAAAAGGTTTTTTTATTTACTTTTTTAGCAAGATAAAGCTATATTTTGTCTTATTTTGGCTAAAAATTTTACTGTGAAAACTGATGGATTTAAAGAATTCAGTATTCTCTTTCTTGATGAGCTTTCTATTCTAACAATTTTCTCTTGGGCACTTCTTTCACTAGTGAAGATATTTTCTGAGCATATAGTATATGCCAGAGTTGTTGACAAATACATAAAAAATAGAAATGAAATCTGATCCATTCAGGAATATACAAGTTCTATGTCTTCATGCATGAAACAGTAAACTGGAGAAAATAGAAAGATTTGAATACAGAGATGCAAATGAAAAAGTTTTAAACAAACAAACAAAAAATAATGCCAGATAGCACTTAACATACAACAATCAGCAACTTTGTTGTAAACAGCAGAATCAGCTGGCTAATTTCTCAGGACAATAATTAATTGGAAGAATATATTTTTAAAAATCCATAGTCTCTAAGAAAATGAGAGAAAATAGGATCAATAATGGCAGCAAGCAAGGGAACCTAAAACAGGCAACAAAATGATGCTAGCAAATAGTATGACCAACGCCCCAGGTCATGCATCACTACAGGTATCACACACCTTCTAGTCTCTCAGTCTCACTTCTGCTCTTCATGCATCCTTGCTTCATTTCTACAGAGTAGAAAATAATTGCCAATCCTAGGTTTCCCCTCTTCGAGCTTCAGGGGTGGAGAAGAGGGTTTTTCCAATATAACATAGCAAATATATATATTTGCTGAAACTAGTATATATAAAAATAAACAAAATTTCTTTACAGTGTGTAAAAATATAATTATAACTAATATTGCAAAAGTCAGTTATTATGTGGGGCTCATCTTGAGTAATTTTTAAGAAAGCAGAAGAAAAAGAAGGGGATATTGAAAATGATTTGCAAGATAGATTCACAGGATTAATTCCAACTCAGATTGTAAAAGTTTTCTGAAGTTCAGATTGAAAAGAGCAAAAGAAGCAATAATCAATGCAACAGTGGAATAAATCATTTCTCAGGTGGACAAAGACTTGACTCAGTGACATTAAAATATGATTTTTTTATTCTAAATAAATATAAAATCTAAAATAAGAAAGAAAATGGTTTATCTCAAAGAAAAAAAATTAGATATTATTGTTTTCTGCAAATCTCAATGCACTCCCCCAAAAATGAATAGAACATAGTTTCACAGGAACCACAAACTTAAATGATTGCATAATACCAGTCAAATTGTTAACTATTTGTAAGACAAAAGAAAACCTTTTCAGATATAATAAGATAAAGAGTCAAATTGTCCTTTCTCTCAAAATTATGTTAAAAATGAATTATAATAATAATTAATGAATGTCTTTTAAAAAGGATGAGAAATGAATCTTTAAAAATAAAGTAAAATGTTAATTGTACATTATTTCTATAAATGCAGTCATAACACTAAATAAAAACAAAATACATATATAATCATTATATTTTAAAGTAATCTAATCTGGCATTATAAATTCAGTTATCATAAAATGCATCTGATTTGGAGTAATTAAATTCAAGGTATATTCCTTTTTTTATCAAAGCTTTGGGACAAAGGAGTTTATCTTGAGCTCTCAACTTAATTATAATATATATGCCCCAATTATGTTCTTAATGACAAAAACCAGTACTACCAACATGAATAGCATGCTTTTTCTCTAACAAATTAGTCTAGAAGCTTGAGGTAAATAAAATATATACAATGCATATAATAAAATTACCTATAATGAAAAGTAATTAAAGTAATATTGAAAATAAAAATTTAGAGTAAAATATAAGGTCTAGTTCTTTGTGTAAATGTATTAAAGAGACACAGAAATGTTATAATTTGTTATTTATGAATGGTAGAATTATGCTTTTATTACATTTATGTGTCCTGAATCTTTACATTTTCTACTGTGATCTTGGATTTATTTTTTAATCAGAAAAGGAATAACTGGTATTAAACAATAAGGTTAATTTCTTTATTTCATGTATTTCAGTCATTATTTCATATATTTTTACTTAGAGATGCCTATCTTAAAGTTTTAAAAAAATAAAATGCCTAAATTAGAGACCAATCATTATGAAAGTGAATTGATATTTTGGAAACAAGTAATTTATATACATAATCCAATATTTGTGTTCTTTCTCTGACAAGGTCAATGATTTCATGAAATTTGAATTTGAATTATTTACGTGTGCTGGTTTAGAGAGATATTTTTCACTTGAACATTTTGTGTTTATTATTCAGTTTTTATTAAATCAAGTTCTTATAAGTCCTATTTATATTTGCATTCACCAGAGTCTATTGAATGTCTAGACTATTACTAGACAATCTAACTTTCTACAATGAGGGAAATGTTCTATATATGTACAGTGCAATAGAGGGGCCACCTGTCACATGCAGCTTCTGAACCTTTGAAAGTGGAGAATATGACGGAGGAACTGTATTGCTAATTTATTTTAATTGTAATTTATTTAAATTTAGGTGGTCACATATGGGTAATGGCTACTATTTTGTGCAGTACACGTCCACATAATAATCTTCATGCCAATCATGTGTTAATGCTCTCTTGGTCTTTATGTATATCTAACATAAGATCCAGTAATGTTGTCTTTTAAATAACAAGTTAGATTCTTATAGTCCTATTCCTTGATCATAGTTCTTGAATTTATTCAGATATGTGCTACTTTTCAAAATCACAGTTTTTTATCTACAATATGATCAGTTAAAAGTAACTGTTCATTACTCTATTATTTATATCTAAAAATCTACAAGTATGTGATATATTAGTGAACATTTGTATAATGATGTACATATAACATTCTACATATAAGTGTAGGTAGCTAGACATTGTGCCCATGACATTGGACTAAAATGGCTGAATTTATAAGTGGAGAAAATACTGAGCAACTCATATATTGTAGATGTTAATCTAACACAGTTTCTGGAGCAAAAAGTCAGTAATTTGTTGTTCCTTGATATATAATAAAGACTGCTTTATTTTTTCACAGAATTCTTTTCTTTATTGTAATAGAACTACAGAATTCTTACAAGCATATTCTCAGCTTTGCAAAATGAGACTATGCTTTATGACTAATTATGGCCACACTAATTATGCATGGCAATGATACGCACAAATTATAGGCCACTTCCTTATAAAGAACATTGCTTTTTGCATCCTCTGTTCTACAAGCTAAAAGGCAGAGATAATGAACCATTTGGCAATACAGACTAGGGTAAATCCCTAGGGAGTGTTTTACAAGATAGAAATATCCCAAGAACTTTGATGTTCTTGTGGAGCGGTATTTTCTACACAAGCTAGACCGCAAAATATTTTCTGCTCTGTAACATAAGAAAAAAGAAATGTCTGTCTTGTGTTGGAACTCTTTGTTATAGAGGCTTAACTTTATACTCCATGAATATATGCATGGATATATGAAGTTGATGCTTGAAATTGTGTGTTCTCATAACAAAATAGTCTGAAATATGCATTGTTGGTTTGGAGCAGTTGGCATATAGGCAAGTTATCTAATGCAGGATAGAAAATTGGTTACCTTTATCTTGGTAATGTGGGTGCTAAAACTGTTACCTATGATAACTTAGAAGACAGAACCCATGCTTATAGAACTTGCAGTTCTATAAAAATGATTAGAAAAACTAAAATTATTAGTGTTCCTTGGTGCTTCTAGCAAGGTGACAAAATAGAGTGATTGATTCAAGTAAAAATCAGTTAATTTACAAATAGAGATGGGAGTTCATCTCTGCTCTAGGAAAATTTCTGTGCATATGGCCTACAATTTAAATTGATTGAACTTTTGGTACTGTTGGTCCTCAAAGTTGGAAAAGCCAAGGGCTTCAGAAGCCCAAGCAGCAGGAGATAGAATTGTCATTCAGTGTCTTTTTCAAGAGCCTCCAGTAAAGTGCCAGACATTGGGAGCCAGTTCAGCTGCAAGAAAGAGATGAATGGTGCAGTTCTCCTGAATGAACTCACTCCAAGCCTGCTGTTTCAGCTGGCCTCTCTTAAGAATTGTGACCAGATGTGATCGGCTACTGTCAAAATCACAGGAAGCAAATAGACCAAAATCCTCCGAGGGGATCTATTTTCTCAAAGACACATAAGCCATTAATGTATGGACTTCGATGCCCACTTTAGATGGGGCCAAAGAAGATAACGGACTAGAAAGATCCTTCTACAGCTGAAAGCCAGGGTACATGGAGGATAATGAACAAGAGGTTTCCAAAATGGGAGAATTAAAGATTGCCAAATGGGCTAATCATGGTATTTCTCCATACAGGGCAGGGAGTTTTCAAAATTTCTGCCAAGAGAAGTTGACAACTGCTAACTGCTAGTGACTGCAGTACAGTTTCCACTGTTCTTTTTACATTTTGTGGGTCTTTTTTATTTTTTCTTTTCTTTCTTTTTTTTTTTGCAGTTATCTTTCCTAATTCACCAAGTTATATTGGGTAGAACAAATAATTTGTCTTTTAATTTATCAACCATGAGGAAATGAAAAGCCGTATCATCTTGACTGGCTGTAAAATACAATGACTCCCCCAAATACATGGATAAATGAGATGGATTCAGTAACTAGTAAGTTATTTAGAAACTTACCAAGAATGACATATAGAAAATTGAGTATACTAAGGCAGACGCTTTTAATTGGTTCCTATTTTTTTTTGCCTATTGTGTCTTTTGTTTTGTTTTTTTAATAATAAAATCCCAAGTTTCAAAAGGTCATATGGTGACACAGTACCAATTCCCTCCCATTCTCCCTTGGATATAACGACAGTGGCTACAGAACTTTATTTGGTCACTGGGATGCAGAGAGGAGATATGCGAACTCTGTGGATCAGATCCATAAGAGACAGTTGCTTACCTTCTATTTCTTTTTTCTGTCCTAGCATTATTGCAACTAGCAATAATGACAGATTATAAATGACTACATTTTGGCCGTGTGAATGAGTAAAATACCCTAACAAAGAGTAGAATTACAAGCTCAAAGAAACTGAAATTTTTGCATAACTTCTTAGAATAAAGGCAGCTATTCACTCTGGTCTGCTCATTTATCTACCAATTTCCTTCCTTGAGAATTTTGTAAAATTATTCCTCTCTCTTCTACCAATAACATTACTTTGGAAAATTCTGGGCCTAACCTAATTTTCTAATCTTAATCATGGCAAGCTATTTTAAGTACTGTGGGGGCCAAGGTTCTTGGAGCCTGGAGATTCACAGAAAAGCACTGACATGAGCAGATTGATTAATAGGAGAAAAGGCATGCAAATTTATTTAACGTGTGTACACGGGAGCTTTCAGAGTTAAAACTCAACCCCCCACACCAGTGAGGTACAGGAATTTATATATCATCTGAGGTTACAGAAAGAATGTGGGCTCAGAGGATGGCAAAAAACAGGTTTTAGGGGCAAGACAGGTTATGGGAGAAAGAAAAGAAGAGGCTTAGCTTGGAAAGGTGGCTTTGGTATGAAGATGAAAATTCATAAGTAACACTCCTCAGAGAGAATAGATGGTAAATATTTCTTTTCAGATCTTTAAAGGTGCCAGACTCTCAATCTGTCCTGGATCAGAACAAGGGTATGGCTAGTTGCAGTAATGCAGATTCTCCACAAATATCCAGATGCAACCCTCCACCACAAATGACAATCTTGCAGAGACACTTGAAATTATGTCAAAGAAAAATATTTTGGGGTAAAATATTTTGATTTCCTTCACTACACCCAGGCTGATTCTCTCCTTATCTTTGAAATGCAAGAAATTTATGAAGATATGATCATGTTTGATTATTCTGTATCAAATTTTCCTGGGATGCAATATAGCATTCCAGTACACAAATTCATGGTTATTTTTCTTGAATTTCTAAATGACTCACTGGTCAAATATGTATGTGCTTACTAGTCAATATCCAAAATATTGGAAATTTGTTGTTTTCTTCATGGTGCATTGGTTTTCTGTCACTGCCATAAAAATTATCATGAATTTAGTAGGTTAAAACAACACAGAAATACATATAATAAATTAAGTTAGATTAGATGTCTGATAGGGTTGATACTGGGCTGAAACCAAGGTGTCAGCAAGGCTGCACTGCTTTCTGGAGGCTCTAGAGGACCCTCTGTTTCCTGGCCTTTTACAACTTCTAGAAAATCCCTGAATTACTTAGCTCATGACTCCTTCCTCAGTCTTCACATCCAGCAACTCACATCTCTCTGACCCTTCATCTGTCCTTATATTTCTCTCTCTAGCCAAAGCCCAGAATGGTGATCTGTATTTAAGGATTCACATAAAAAGAAAAAGGTATTCAAGTGATTAGATTGGGCACAAGTGGATAATGGATGAAATCTCTACATCTTTCCATCTTAACGTTCATAAACTTAATCACACCTGTAAAGTCCTTTTTGCCATGTAACATAAATGTAGTCACAGGTTCTGGGGATGAGGACATGGGCAACTCATTTTTGTTCTGAATACAGTATATGTGGTCACTAGACAATAACAAACTTGATTTCACATTTTTTTGCTTTGCTTTTTTCCCCCATCACTTTTATTTGTCAGCAGCTGCCCATGAGCCTCAAATGGAGCAGCAAGCAATACGCTTGGGATCTGAGCCCTGCATACCTTATCTGGGATTGTGACTAATGATGAAAAATAAAGAATCTTCCTGAAATAAATGCATGCAAAAAAGTGCTTTTTAATATCTGAGAACAAACTCTGTAATCTCTAAAGTTCAATATAATTGAACAAGAGTTTTTCATAGTGTGGTTAAAAAGTTTAACAACATTTTTCTAAATAACCATGAATTGAGTAAAGAAACATATGAAATTTCATAAATAATTGAAACAGAATGAAAATGAAAACATAGAATATGAAAGCCAATGTGTAAGATGAAGCTAAAGCAGTGCTTAGAAAATGTATCAGTCAATAAATGATTTATATATTAGAAAATACATTTTTTTCTTGAAAATACAAATGATATTGATAAACTCCTAGCTAAATATTTAGGAATAAAAGAGAAAGAGAGATAAACAGAGAGAATGAGAGAGAGCATGCATGTACAATTTACCTACCAATATCAGATATATACCACTATACCAATAATCATTGTACATCCTATAGAAATTAAAATTAAAATGGTAATAGAAAAATATAATCAAATTTATGCCAAAATATTTGAAAAATGAACAAATTCCTTGAAACATACAAATTGTATGCACAAGAAGAAATAAATAATCTGAATGGGTTTTTATCTATTAAATAATTAAATACATAATTTAAAAACCCTGACTTCCCCGGTCAATTAAAGAAAATATTTTGGAAGGAAACAAAAATGATTCTACTCAAACTCATTCTGACAGTAGTACAGAAGTAAGCACATTCTAATTTTATTGTGCCAGAATTCCTGATTTACTTTAATACCAAAAGCGTACAATAATGTTGCAGAAGATTACGACAATGCAGTATCTCTTACACACATAGGTGGTGCAAGAATCCATGGAATGATATTTACATTCCTCTAAATTGTCCAAGAGTATCTGTGTTAGTCCGTTTTGCATTGCTATAAAGGAATATCTGAGAGTGGGTAATTTATAAAGAGGTTTATTTGGCTCATGTTTCTGCAGACTGTACAAGAAGCATTGCACCAGCATCTGCTTCTGCTGAGGGCTCCAGGGGCTTCCAACCAAGGCGGAAGAGGAAGGGAGAGCAGAGATTTGGAGTGGCCAAATATCCAAATCATATCAGTGTCCCCTAAATAAAGGTTTGAATCAAGTTTGGGTATTTTTGTCTCTGTATTAGCATCTAAAAACACTATATGGAACATTACTTAAGTAGCCTGCACAGAATCGTTTTTGAGCATATAGAGTCTTTATTATTTATTTATTTATTTTTGGCAAGTATTTCTTTTCTCTGCTGAGTACAAAAATGTTTTATCCCTTTGATTAAAAAAAATGCAAAAAAATCTTTACTTTCTGTCGTATTTTATAAAAATTAATGCGTTTGTTTATTTATTCATTTATTTATTTATTGCCTCTTATAATTTCTTTACATTTTATTCAATAGGAGAAGGTAGTTTTTGTTGGCCCTTGGATGCAAACTCCATAAGTCCCATGGCTTTTCTCATTTATGGCAGAAGTAAATCACTGTAGTCATACCCAGTCTTAATTCAAACATTGAATTGTCCAGGCATATGTCATCATGAAAATTTAACATGACTTACTGTTAACTCTTCTCCCTTCTCCTATCTAGGACTTGATTCAAGTCTACAACCTGCATCAGGGAACTGGCACTTGGTTCTCAATTTCTTTCTTTTTTTGTTAGGTTTAAAAATAATGAATGTTTAAAATTATGTTTTTGAATTTCTTTGTAATAGTTTTATAAAAATATTTTTATAATTTTTCTAAGTATCATTAGACCTACTTTCATAATATATGTGTTCCTATTAAACCCAAAATGATCTGAAAATACCCCAAAATTAAACTTTAAAAACTACCTTTACTCCTTAGCTAGAAGAAAATATTGTATTATCTTTTAAATCTCTTTATTTTACATATAATACATATATTTGACCCTTCTTGCTAAGTTTGCTCACTCCCTTTATCTTGTCATATCCATTTTTTTCTCTGCCTATAATCAGCTTTTGCATTATTAAATTCAAGAAATTTGTCTGACTGAGATAGATTCTTTTTGGAGAGTGGATAAGAGGGGAGAAAAAAACATAGCATTTTTTTAGCTTTCAAGTTTTTTTTTATTCTATAATATATGTTCAAATAAAATGTAATTTAAATTTAAGTCACAAATGCTAGATTTTCCTACGTACTAGCTAGATAAAAATGTTTAAACAGCTATAATAGGTCTTGCAATGATTGTATGCACATACTTCAAAAAAAAAGCTATTACGCAAAGATGGTAGGGATTATGGTTGTGTGTTATTGCTGCTGGGGGTACTGACAACTGTTAGTAAAACCTCGGGCATACTGATCAAGAAATTAAAAAAATCTCAGGCGACAGCTTTAGTTTTCTAATATATATTCTTCTCTTCAAAGGAAATTGCACACTTCCATGAAAAGGGCCATAAGACAAACATTCCAACTATATTGAAAATTATAAAGAGGAATAGAGAGTTTTAAACATCTGGGTGATAATCAATTGCTGAGGAATAAACAGCAAGAGCAAATCATAAATCATAGCAGACCAATATAATTGTCTCTTTTATATAAAATTCTAAACTTAGATGTTGATTTCAGTACAATCATTAACTATACTGTCATATTTTTTCTTGTATGCTTTATTTCATTTGGTTTGAGTATGCACGATCACCTCCATATGGAATAAACACTAGTGTGGCTTTTAAAAATAACTACTATCAATGAACTAAAGTTATTTACAATAGGTTACAGCTAAATTAATAATGGAGCACATTAATGAATGTTATGTAATAAGAGTTAAGACTTTTCCATGAGTAGTAAAAACCAATTCTGACTGATAGAGTTTAATGGGATTTAGGGAAAAAATAATTTACTGATATGTACCTCTGTTTAACTAAAAAATTCTGATGAAAATTACTGGCCTTGGGCCATACGGCTACTTATATTATTTGGAGTATGGAATCAATTGGCAGAAAAAATGATGGGGGAAACATAATTGTTAGACAAAAGTTATAATCACTGAATTTTATAAAATATAAGAATGTTAAAACCCAGAAATTAAAAAAAAAGGAATCATGGAAGAAAAAAGAAGTATACACAAACCTTAATAAAAAAAAATTACTGCATCTTTAAAAATGAAAACTAATGAGAAGAGTGAAGCCCTGATCTGATAGAAGTGGTAGATTTCTGAGAGGGGAAGCAGGAGGGGTAGGAAGTGGAAGAGGAGAAAGATCTACCACATAAGAACACAGTGAGAATGTAGCTTTCTGGAAGCTAGGGAGAGGGCTCTCACCAGAATCTGACCATGCTGGCAACTTAGTCTCAGAATTTTAGCCTGTAGACCTGTGAAAAAATAAATTTCTGTAGCTTAAGCCACCCAGTCTGTAGTATTCTGTTATGGCAGCCTAAGAAAACTAAGATATGGATATGTCAAAAGAACACTAGACCCAGGATAAAGACATACTGACTAGCCAAATATGGGACAACTTCAGAATAAAAAATTAAAAAATATATATATAGTAGTAGATTATAACCCATTGAGAAATTTAAGAATCATGTGTCCCAATGGTTCAAATACATAAAAGAGAAAAATATTCTTCCTTGCAGTAGACCACCAACTAATAAAGAGAAAGAATAATGGAGTTAGAAAACATCAATGAATAGTAAAACTGTGAGCAAAAACATGATAAGGAACAGAACACTTACATAGTCTCAACACATCTTTCTATGTTATGGACTAAACGTTTGTGTCCTCCAAAATTCATATGTTGAAATCCTAACCCCCAAGGTAATGGTTTTAGATAGTGGGGCCTTTGGGAGGTGATTATATCATGGAGATGGATACTTCATTGAATGGGATTAGTGCCCTTATAAGAAAAGGTATGACAGATTTTGCTCCCTCCCTCTGCTGACATGTGAGAACAAAAAAAAAAAAAAAAAAAAAAAAAAGGTCATCTGTAAACCAGAAATTGGATCTTCACTAGACTTTGACCATACTGGCACACTGATCTCAGACATCCAAAACCATGTCAGAATGTTGACCCTAACCTTATTGAATTACTTTTTCTTTGGCTCCCATGTCACTGTATTTACCTGGTTTTCTTCCTACCTCTTTGGAAAATCCATCTAAGTAGTTTAATGGTTCATTTTTCTCTTCCTGAATTTAGAGAGGGAGGTCTTTATACCTTAATTCCAAGGTCTTTTTCTCACTCTGTAATGTCTAAAAATGGCTTTGAGTACTTACTTTGATGTTTCTAAGTTCATATAATAGATTCAGACTTTTCACAAGAACTTTATTTCCATATACATGTCTAATAAAATATCTACTTGGATAGTTTAAAGATTATACAAGGGTTCTGACTGACATTAAACTATTTTTCCCCAAGAATGGAATATTTCTATTGTTCAAGCTTAACTCAAGTTTTAAAAAATGATGAATTTCCTTTCTAGAAAAATACATGATAGGAAATTTCATTTTCATATGGATAAATACATACACACCATAACAATACCAAGTATTGCCAGGAATGTCAAACAAGTAAAACTCACCCTTGGTGAAAATATAAATTGGCACAATTATATTGGTAACATATAAAAATGAAAAGTTGTATGAGTACATTTCCATTCGTCTCTTTTATGTGATTTCCATCTTTCTGCTGAATTTCTCCAATTGTACAAACATGTCCACATTTTCATTAACATAGTTTCTTGACTTTTTGTGTGTTACATGATTTAATGTCAGACATTGTAGATAACAAAATAGTAGAGGTTAAGGTAAATATTTACATGCAAAAGTAGATATGCCCCTTTTATTTTTGTCCTGCAAATGAAGGAATTGAGTCAATTTATTCTGTAGTTATGCTGGATTTGGGCTTTGTTTGTTCATTTACCACAGTGTACTGAAGGCTTCAAATTCCTCTGCTGATTGACTCCACTGTCATTTGTTGAACATACAGCGTAGAGTGCTGGAGGATTTCTCTTCATCTTCAGATATCAGACAAAAGGTCTTGCATACTTGTCCCAAAGAGGATGTCCCATTCCAAACTGCTCCTCCCATAAGAGTAGACTGTCCAGATCTCAGATTGGGATACTCTTAGCATTCTTCTCATTCCCCAACAGCAAATACCTTCTTCCTTCTACTCCCTGCAGTGTTTAGAGAACAGGCAGGCTTCCAGCCCTTCCCCCAGAGACTACAGGCCTCTACCTTGTATCAGAGAAGGTTTCTGGCACAGTGGCAGATGGTTTCCTCCTTCTCTTAGTGGAGGGCGCAGGGCATGTGGTTCTCCTGCCACTCTTCAGTGGCATCCAATGTTTGCCTAATATCAGTGCAGACTCTATCCCCATATCTGCTTTTGCTTTAGCATAAATCTACATTAAATTTATTCAATTCTCACAAATTGTCATTTTGCTGATATTTCTTTAGTTAACTCCCTTTTGAATGAAATTCATCTTCAAGATTAGTGGCTCTCAAAATTCTGAATGCACTAGAATCACCTGGAGGAATCCGTGATTGCTGAACACTTTCTTCAGAGTTTCTCATTCAGTAGGTCTGGGTAAGGTCATGAAAATTTGCACTTCTATGCAATTCCTATGTGTTACTTAGGCTGCTGATTTGGGGACAACATGTAAGAATAGATGCTCTAGATTAGAGCAACCAAACTGTATATTGAAATACTGTAAGCTTCCTGTCTTAGTAAATAAAGGTTTATTAGAACACAGCCATGAGAATTCATTGACCAATTTTCTATGGCTGCGTTTACACTTTAACAGCAGAATTCAATAGTTGTGACAGAGGCCATATGATCTGTATTGCCTAAAATACGTACTATCTGCCCTTTTCAAAACAGAAAAAAATTTGGTCTAATTGATACCACAGAAGCTCTGAAAGAAATTTCCCTGAATTTTAAAATGTTTAAAATTGTTTTTCCAGGAGATTTGAATAAAAAATTTTCAGATATAAAATTTCTGGATTTCACTGCCTTTTCTTGGGAACTTTGCTCCACTGTTCCCTTATATTATTTTGTTGAGAAGTGCAATACCAATCTGATTTTCTCTCCTTAATAAATAACTTGATAATTTTGCATCAAAGCCTAGAGTATTTCTTTTTTATCTTAAAATCTAATACATTTTCTAGAATATACTTCAGAGTTAAATAGTTAGGATAAGCATTTCCTCAAATATATCTCTCTCTATATATATCTACATTAATTCAAAGGAAATCCAATTAAAATTCCACAAAATAATTTGTGAAAACTAACAGATCAATTCTAATAGTTATATAGATATTGAAGTGACTTAGAATAGCAAAATATTTTAAAGATGAAAAAGTTGTAATATTTATACTCCATTTTAAGAATCACTCTAAAATTATAGTAAACAAGACAGTGTGGTATTGCCAAATGGTTTCCCTTAAAGATTAACAGTACAAAGGAGAATCCAGGAATAGATCGTCACTTACATGGTCAATTGTTTTTCTACAATGATGACCAAACAAGTTTATCGAAGAAGAATATTCTTTTTATTAAATGATAATAGAATAACCAAATGTACATTTAAAAAATTATGAAAAGAACATCAAAAAACTTCACCATTTTTCACACCATATGCTAAAATGTATTTGAATTGGAAAACAGATTTAAAGATGCAAACTAAAACTGTAAAACTCCTACAAGATTATTTAGAAGAAAATCTTTGTGTCCTTAGGCTTGGCAAAGATTTCATAGATGGGGGAAAGGCATACATTTTAGAAAAGCAGAAGTAAAACTGCATTTATTAGTAGATGATCTGGTCATATAGATATAAAATTAACCATGCATATTTCTGTAATACAGAAATGTCACTCCTAGACATATACCAATTTTAGATTAAAATATATGTCTACAAATAGACTTGTATACTGTAGTTGCAAAATATTTAGACATAAAAGACAAAAATTATTGAATACTCAAATTATTAAAAAATAGATACATTAGGCTTTCTTTCTGACTGCACATTTTTGTGTAAACCATATATGTCTGTCTCTGCATGTGTATAAATAATTTACTTCATTGATTGTTCACATTCAATAATCAGTGTATCCCTGTAATTGTTAGTATAAATTCAAGGAAGATATACACAAAATTAAAGCAGATACCTATATCTCAAGACCGCCAACAATTCAACAACTCATACATAAGAGTTTTCTAAAGGATGAAAAGCCTGAAAAAATTCCTTCCTGGATGGCAGGCTGGCTCCAGTAAGCTGGGATGGAAGGTTAAAAATCTACAAGGACTTTTGCTCCGTCTTTCTTAAGGATAGACTGTGGCCATATTTCTATGGACACTTTCCTCTAAACTCACACTGAAGATTAGATTACTGAGGGTAAAGAGTAGAAGAAACTACAGAGAAAGTAAAACCATTTATCCCATGAATTTTTTATTTGATTAATTCAAAGATACTTTGCTCAAAAGAAACTGCATTACTGAAACTTTGCACAAAATATTTTTCTTAAAATATTTTACAATGATTTTTTGAAATGACGAAGTCAAGTTCATATTGTTTCAGAATGAAATGTTATGTTGCCTTGGCAGTGGGGGATTAATGGAAAGTCTTAGGCAAAGTTTTCATCTTTCAACACCACTCTATGCAATAACAAAAATTGGATGTCAAATAGTATACAATTTACTGTCTAATTTATAGTAAATCAATAAATAAAACCATTCTCTGGCTGAAAGGCATAACTATTTATAAATACTATCTCTCATGTGGATTTGCTATAGCATCTTCAAATCTGTGTTTGCCATAAAAACCTCAGAACCATTTAAATTCCATAAAAGCAAATAGAATTATCTTTTAAAAATGAAAACCATGTTCATTCTTGCTTTGAAAAAATCCAGCTGTGAAAATAAAATTGAATCACTAAGCTCACTGAAAAATCTATTACTAACCATGTGATCTCTCTTCTGGCATATTTTCTACAGAAACATGGAATAATTCAATTATAATTTTAAAGTATTGAGAATACATTTTATATCTGTTTGAAAAATCTCATAATATCAAGTAAAGCATAAAGTATATTTTCATTAGAAAGACTACATTTTAAAATCTCAGAGAACAAGCAGTTGCCAAAGTATTTTTTAATTAACAACAGTAGATCACCTATTATTTTATTTAGTATTTAAGAACTTTTAAATGTTATGCAAGATAATTAATCGGGTGATTGAATATAAGAGTATAGTACATTAATGAAATATAGCAAATTTGATAGCATTTTTGTCTGCCTTCAGAGTAGCATATCTCTATTCTCCAGAATCAGGCAATGATGGTCACCCTCACCATTGGTGCATTTGTATCGGGAATTTTCCGCTGTGACAGTTTCCTGTATTGGATTCAGATACATCAATGAAAGTGTTAAGTAACCAGATGGTGGTTGCTTTTCCCTAGAATAATTAAACATGATCAATGTGTTATACAGATGCATGCCCATGTACACACACACATGCACACACAAAGGGAAGAAATGTGATTTATACAGCCTAAACTTAAATTTAAAATATGTGTAAAAAATAATGTACTAATTGATCACTTTGAATACTTGAGACATACACACACTGTGACATGGTATTATCATCTCTCATTTTCCAGAAACTAGTACCTGAGTTAAAAAGATAATTGCATTTGGTTTTCACTCCTGCTATAACAAGTAGCCACAGATTTAGTGGCTTAAAAGCACACAAATTTAGTATCTCACAGTTTTATGTATCAGAAGTTCTAGCTATATTTACTGACTTCTTTCGTCTGGATTTCACAAAGCCAAAATCAAGGTATCAGCCAACTAGACTTTTCTCAGAAGACTCTAAGAAGAATTTGCTTTCAACTCGTTCAGGTTGTTGGCAGAATCCAGGTTCATGAAGTTACAGGACATTCCATTTCCTATTGGCTATCAGCAGGCAGATGGCTTTAGCTCCTAGAGGTTTCTCTCTGGTCCTTGAACATGGGACCAATAACCCAGAGTCAGCAATGGTGCTTTGACTCCTTCTCACACTTAGAATCTCTGACTGTCCTTTTGCCACATCTCTCTTGCTAGAGGTAGTTCTCTACATCTAAGGGCTCATGTGCATTGATAAGCATGCCCAAGTAAACCAGAATAATCTCCCTATTTTAAGGTCTTTGACTTTAATTACATCTGCTAATTCATTTGTGCATAATATAATATGACATATTCACAATTTCTAGGGATTAGAGTAATGATATGTTTAGGGGGCTATTATTGTGCCTATCAGAACACTAATACATCCCAATGTCACAAAAGTAAGGAGTACTAGAATCAAGATTTAAGTTTAGAGCTCTTTACACTCATATTGAATGTCTATTTTTCCTCAGCCCTCATTTAGTAAAACAAAGCTTGTATAATGTAAGTAGACACAGACATTCAATTATGCAATCAAATGAGATTGGTAAACTACAATTCTAATTTATATTTGAAGACAGATTTACAAAACAGCTATTTTCAAGAAATAAGTATCAATATATATAGGAACATCTTTATGTGTGTATGTATATATATTTGTATACATAAGCATAAAATCAGCATATTTTGGAGAGAACTGGATAGTGCTATGAAGCCTTGTATCATCTAAAGTATTTGTGCATGTGTGTGTATGCACATGTCTAAATTAAATTACATCTGAGAAAAGAGTAGATGGTTGAGGAGATCAATCTTATATAGATTCTGTGAGAAATAAAAGATGGTCAACGGTCTAATTAGCATTATTTTTAACAAAGTCCAGTCAAGTTTTTTATTTTAAATTTAACCTTGAAAATATTATGCTAAGTGAATTGAGTCAGACTCAAAATGAAGAACATTGTGTGATTCCACTTTATGAGGTCCTAGAATAGGCAAATTCTTAGAGACAAAAAGTAGAACAGGAGTTGCTGGGGGAAGGGGAAAGGGAAGCTGGGGATAATAAAAACATTCCAGAAATGGATAGTGATGATAGTTAGATGACATTGTGAATGTACTTAATATAACTGAATTCTACACTTTGAAACAGTTAAAATGGTAAATTTCATGTTACAAATATTTTGCTATGATAAAAAGCGCTGAAAAAATTATAGCCATACTTGGAAATCACAGACACACAGGCACTCACACAAACTTTCACTATTTTATGGTCCAAGGAAAAATTTAAAAAGTGTTTTATCCTACTTACCATAAGAAGACTGTATTTAAAATGATAGTATACAGCCAACTCTGTACTGATGGGGTAAATTTTAACAGTGTTTATATAAATAAAGACTAATAATAAATGTTGAGCTAAATATACATATGATTAAGTTTGGACAAGAATAACAGAATTAAACCAAATAAAGTGGAAGAAAAGAGAAATATACATGAACATAAATGCATGACATAGACTGTTGACAAATAAAAACTGACTGTTTGAGAAGAGTAATAACAGATAATTCCATAAAAAAACTATAAAGAAAAAGGTAGACTGTAAATAAGAAGTAGGAATAAAAAAGAGGACAGGTTAGGTGTTTGCTTTTTAACTGCCTTTATCACTAAACCATATGATTTTTGGAAGTAAAGATTTTAGTCTATCTTATTTACTGCTTGTAGTAGGTAGAATAACAGTCCCCAAAGAATGTTCACATCCTAATCCAAGGAATCCTGGCTACATTGCAAGGCCAAAGAGACTTTGCAGATGTGATTAAGGATCTTGTGGTTTGGAGATTATCCAATGAAATCACACCTGTTTTTATAAGTGAAAGAAAGAGGTAAGAGGGTCAGCATCAGAGAGAGATTTGAAGATGCTATATTGCTGGCTTTGAAAATGGAGAAAGGGGCAATGAGTCAATGTATGGGCTTGGCCTCTAGAAATCAAAGTCTAGATTTTAGACCATTAAAACCCATTTTTGGACTTTTTACCTCCAGCACCATAGGATAATAAATTCATCCTGTTTTAAACCATTAAGTTTTAGGTAATTTGGAATAGCAGCAATGGACCACTAATATGCTGTTGTACTCTCCGTGCCTACAATAGTCTCTGCCATAAATTAGTCAACTAACAAGCATGTGTTGTTACCAAAGAAATTCATAGGATCAGGAAATACCATACTTGGATACACACGTACACACACACACATATACGCACATATTCTTCATAAGCTGTATCATATTTACATGGGTGGTGGCATTAAATTTTCTATATTTTTGTTCATAAATGTTTTTTATTTACAAAATATAGAGATACCACTTGCTTAAATGTTTATTTTTCCCATGTGAATTTTATTCTTGAATTACTTAATGTAGGAGTTGCAGAATTGTCCTGATTAGTATGGAATAAAAATTTAGCTTCAAGTCCTAAAACTCTAAATAAATGGCAGTATTCAATCTCAATAGTTTCCTTTCAGCATCAGCAACATCCATCTATCTACACCATATTGGGTATATGAGGATTTACTTAGTTTATAGCACTTAGAAGAGTGTCCACCCCTCAGACAGTGCACATTGCACCCATTAGGTGTGAATATACCCATCCCCTCCACCCCCCTCCCACCTGCCTGACACCTGATGAATGTTACTTCCATATGTGCACATAAGTGTTGATCAATTAGTACCAATCTGACCATGAGTATGTACATGTGGTGTTTGTTTTTCCATTCTTGTGATACGTCACTTAGAAGAATGGGCTCTTAGCTCTATCCAGGATAATACAAGAGGTGCTAGTTCACCGAATATTTAAAATTTATGAACCAGTTTCAATGTTTTAACAAACCTGAATCAAAATTAATTTTACATATTCTTATCCAGAAGATGACATCACTCTAACTGCAGGAACAGCAGAAAATAAAATAAAGTAAAATAATCTTATTATAAAATGGTATGATGAAAAATTTGGTGAACCAGTGGTAGCAGTAAGAATGCTGCTGTTTTTAAAATCCCCTTTAACTGATAAACTGAGTTAATAATTGATAAGGGCTTAAGCCATGGTGATGCACATAGAAATCTCAACTATTTTTTATAAAGGAGAGTGATTTTATATCACAGAAGTGTAAGTTGTTGTTTAGTACATAAGTAACGGACCACTTCCCATTTTGAAACCAGGAATTACACAGATACCCCCCAATCTAAGCTTATGGACAATATTTTAGTAATAGAAAGGTAAGTCAAACATGATTTCAGAAAATAACTGAAAATTGAAACTTTGAAATAAAGTACTTCTTTTCTTTTGATATAAGGGAGAATGCTTCCTTATTACTTTACTTATTAAAATGAAAAAATCATCACTGTACTGTGTGCTCACCCCCATGTGTGAAAACTGTAAGTTTGCCATAGAGTTATTTGCAAAGTGGCCTCAAATATTTTTATTGAATGGTAAAATAAATAGTCCACATATCACTCCAGATTAATTGACACTGCATAAATGTGGTTATACTCCAAAGTATTAAAGCTGCTATATTAATGTTAGTATATTAACCAGCAGCTTTTTCTCAGCTGAGCTTTGGATACTGGAATACATATCCAAATAGATGAAAGCAACTCAAAATTGGAAATATTAAATGTCTGGGTTGAAAAATTTCACATGAATATAATAGGATTGGGTTGAGTGATTTCTATGTTCCTTTTCCAGTATGACATTACTAAAACAAAGGTAGAGAAAAATTAATTTTTCATAGGTGGCATTTTCAGCATTCTTACCTGTTTCACAGAAAAGTTGCCTAAACTTACAAGTGCATGCAAGAAGTAATTCCCAGACTAAAAGACAATTGGGGATAAGAGATTTGCAGGAATAAAGCAAAAATAACACAAGTCCATTGGCTTTAATTTTAAGACTAAATATTTTACAAAGCTCTTTTTGGTCAGCAATAGTTATGTAGGTTTCAGCATTTAAAATTTTCATGGATGCTATACACTATGTCATTCATTCACTCATTTATTAATTCATTCATCAAGTACTAATTGAATACTTAAAATGGACTAACCTGAAAATTAAAAGCCAATTCTTGAAAGGCATACCGGGGTGGTAAATTCAGCATATTATAATGGACCTCACCTGAGAAAATACAAGCAAATTTTAACCTCCTTTGACTGAATAGGTACCGAGAATTTGACTGACTAGGTACTAAGATTGATGTTTGTGCAATTTTAATTAGTCACAAAAATGTTTTAACTATGACAATGGACACCAAATCTTTTGAAAATTCCAAAGCTTTTTAAAAAACAAGTAATGTGAAGTAAAAATACTGGATAAAAGATACTTTTTTCCTAGTGTACAGTAAATGTATAGGTTTTAAAATTAGGAGGCACTTAACTTATTGAAAATTTGATTTACTTCTTATAGGCCATAGTGTTTTCTAACAGTTATTTGAAAGACAAAGCAAATTCTTACCCACTCGGCAAATAGGCAATTAATTCTATATTTTTTTCCTAATGTCAGATATATCTTTAAGAATTTAAAACCAGTTCCACTGTCATAATATGCACTATCGAACAACTATCAAACAATAAAGATTAACTTAAAAATAAGAAGCTTGGTGTTCTGAGAAATAGTTAAGTCCTTATATTTATTATTTAACCAATGTAAAATAAAAAGCGACTTTGATATAATTTCTTACTGTTAATATGAAAATTATTTTATGATTCCATCAAAAGATTAACCATACAGACATAAAGAAAGGTTTCATGCAAAAATCTTACTTATAATAAAAGAAGATTATATGCATATAAGCATATTTTTGCTAAACATAATAATCCTCAAAGATTCTGATTAGATGTCAGCATTCCTTGAAAAAGTAAACAGATTAGAATTGCTCAGTGAAACCTTGATTCAGCTCTTTGCTTCCTTTTATTAGGTGATCATTCTAAAATACAATTTCTGCTTATGCCTGCAGTTGACCTCATTGTATTAAAAAGATGATTTTTTTTGTTCAAATATACTTTATTATTAGGTATCCTCATTAAATCTGATATCAAGTTTTAAGTCCTATTTTCCTTTGCATCAGCCCACCCCAAATTGGACAACTGCACATCTAATTGTATCAGAAATATAAATATGCAGACAACATAGAAACTATTGAAAGCAGCACTATACTTAAGCTAGTGGAAAGATTAATTTACTAATATATTGTGGATTTATTGAATATTTTAAAAATATACATTGTTGTTAATTTTCTGCTTAGCTGTCACATTTTTGCACTATGTTAACTAGGATAATCTGGAAAAATTTGCTTTTCCATGAATGTCCTTCCCTGCCTATTTCTCACTTAGAGTGAAAGGGAAAGAGAATGGGAATTGCATGAAATTTGAAGGGCAGAAATAATGCAGAATTCATTAGTCTCTGAAGGTCATTGTGGATAGATGAACCAAGAGAGAAATTCAGAGATGCTATCTGCTTTTAGGTTGTCTTTGTTCCCTGCCAGGGTGACAGCTAAAAAATAGATACTTGCAGGTTTCCATTGGTTGTTGTCACCTATTCTGCATCTGGCTCTTTCTCCAAACTACTGACCCAATGGACCATCATTTATCTCAGCCCCACCACCTGACACAGAAGCAAAATTATTCTACTTCCTTGATCCAACCCTAAATGAAACAGATTTTTATGTGAGGAATAATACCAGAAGAACTAAGAATTAAGGATGAGAATCTTTACTTAGTACTCTTGTCTGATTAGATTTAAAGGCCTTAATGTCCCTATTTCCAGTATTAAAAGCCACATTGGAGGTCCATGGCAAAAAATAGTTACTTAAATTATCTTCTATAGAAACCTGAAATCAAGTGCATACCAAAAGTAAAGTTTTAATTTATCAAGTAGCTTCGGACATAATAGAATACTTTCGTTACAGTAAGTAGTATAAAGGAATTGGGTGATGATTGCTTCCAAGTACACTTAGCAACTTTGAGAAAGAAAATTCTCAGGACACAGAAACTCTTAGGTTAAGGTCCACATTGGAGACTAAACAGCTACTATGACTGCCTTGAAAGAAATCCTTATCTCCTATAGCCACATGACTGATATTTCTAGAAATTCTTCCATATAGTTTTTTTATTATCAATTTCATTTAGTTCTGCTCTGATGTTTATTTATTTTCTTCTGCTAGATTTGGAGTTGATTTGCTCATCCTTTTCCAGTTCTTTGAGATGATTCATTAGATTGTTGATTTGTGATCTTTCTGTCTAAAAAGTCAAAAACAATAAATGACCTGGATTGGTCAAGAGCTGTCACAAAGTTTTGAACAGGCAGAGCTGGTTCCTAGAGTGGCTGCCCAACGTCCCATGACATTATTCTGTGGCCTGTAAAGGGTAAAGATTGGTTCTCCCAGTAGGTGATTATGGATAATATCATTAAAATAAGTATCAGTGGCAGGGATGAGTTATGGCTGCATCATCTGTGAACAGTACAGGTGGTGTATGTTGCACAGCAGCGCCACAGGACTGGTAGGAAGGGCAAGGAGAGCTGGTCACTCAGAATTACAAACGTAAATAGTCATTCCCATGCTCTTCATTCATCTTCATTCTGATCAACAACACAGAAATCACACACACACACACACACACACACGCGTGCACACACACACACACACATGTATAAAAGTATTCCTGTCCCTTTTCTATATTTGTTTCTACTTCCTGAGTGAAAACAGAAAGTTTTAATTTAAGAAATCACTTAAATTTAAAAAAAAGTCCTCACAGACTCTTAGTTCTAGGTAAATGCTAAAATAAAACAAT
The DNA here is from genome assembly GCF_020740605.2 of Lemur catta. Classification (NCBI taxonomy): domain Eukaryota; kingdom Metazoa; phylum Chordata; class Mammalia; order Primates; family Lemuridae; genus Lemur; species Lemur catta. Next base: position 15,323,983 of record NC_059139.1, on the reverse strand, counting down.
TAAAAAAAACATGCACACATATGAATAAAACTCATGCAGAGTCTCGTTAACAAACTATAGAAGAATCAAGGAGGACCAGAAAAACTAGATGGTCATCTGAAACATGAAAATATCACCACACCACACATCGTGGCCAAAGATAAATATCAAAGGGTTGGGGAGACTAAAGGGATCAGATATCTAAATGTAAAAAAAAAAAAAAACTATAAAAGTATAGTTCATATATAAAAATAAAACTGTAAAAGTCTGGAAAAAAACATATATGGAGCACATTATAGCTGAGGAATGTAAGAATTTTTATAGCCATAATTCATATTAGGGAACAATAAATAAAAATAAATATAAATTAGACTACATGAAAATATATTTTTTTTACTGCCAAAACATACCATGACAACAAAATACAGTTTACATACTGAGAAAATATTTGCAACTTGAAGAGACACAGTGACAGAGGGGCTAGCCAACTAACTAATATGCATCTAAAAGGGTTATCAACGTCATCACTCAGGAGGCAAATGCAAATAAAAACCACAATGTTATAGTATCTAAAATTAAAACAAACAGAACACTAGCTATATTAAGTTTTCATAAAGATGTGATGTAACTTGCACTCTTATATGTTGCTAATGGTAGGGAAAATTTGTATATTTTGTTAAACTGTATAAAAGTACCAAGTAAAGCTAACCATTTGTCTAAGTTTTTACTCTGTAATATCACTACTAAGTATATTCTCAAGAGACATATAAGAGTATGTTTCCAGAACTTTATTCATAATAGCACCAAACTGGAAGCATTCCAAATTTCTGTAAACAAAAGAATGGCTTAATACTTTTTGATGTTTCTACAAGGAACACAAAACATAAAATGTACACTCCAATAATATACACCAAAATAAATGGCATTTTATCTCCAAAATATATTTTTCAGTTGCTTAGACTACACTGATGTCAGGGTTTGGGATGAAGAGCAAAATCTTACAGTTTAGGTAGCAAAGCCTCAGTGGAGGAATAAGTTTCCAAAACAAACACAAGAAAAGTGTTTCTCAAGGAATTGACCAGATTGTGAATTTTTCTTTGGCAGAAGTCCAAAGAGCTAAGTTCAAAACCTTTGAAAATATAGAATTTTCAGAAGTCTGAGAGGGCCTCACTCAGAGAAGGCAGCTGTGCTGGGGCAGATATTCAGAGTGAAATCTCCAACAACCTTTGGTGTTGACATAAAGAAGCTTGTCAAAAAGCTAAATTCAAACCTCTAAAGCATTGAAGAAAACCTGTCAACTCTCTGTCACAATTCCATGAAGACCCAGAATACATAGAGAACTCTTCAAAGTCAACAACATAAGAACAAATAACTAAAAAATGAGCAAGTGACTTGAATGGACATTTCACTAAAAATTATATGAAAGGCAGTAAGCAAATGAAAAGATGTTCAACATCAGTAGTCATTAGTGAGTTGCTAATCAAGCCCACAATGATGGATGAAACTTTTTCACTCACTGAGATGGATATAATAAAAAAGACAGATAACAAATATAATGATGTGGAGAAACAAGAACCTCATATATTATTGGTAGGAATATAATGTGATACAGCTGCTTTGGAAAGCATTCAGGCAGTTCCTCAAATGATTAAACATATGAGTCAGTGATTCTATACCTAGATAAGTACCCAAGAGAAATGGAAACATGTCCACACAAAAATTTGTACATAGATATTCATAGCAGCATTATTTCTAATAGCCAATAAGTGGTAACAATGCAAATGTCCATCAACAGATGAATGAATAAAGAAAATATAGTATATTTATAAATGGAATGTTATTCAATCACAAAAGGAATGAAGTACTGTTATATGTTATAATATGGATGAACTCTGAAAACATTATGTTAAGTGAAAGAAGCAAGTCACAGAAGATAACATATTATATGTCTTCATGTATGTAAAAATATCCATAGTAGGCAAATTCATAGAGTCAGAAATGTGTAAATTAGTGGCTACCAGAGCTGGGTGTGGGATGAATTGGAGAATGAAGTTACTATTATATTCTTTTTGTAGTGATGAAGGTGTTCTGGAATTAGACATTAGTGCTGGTTTTATAATTCTGTGTATATATTAAAATCTACTGAATTACACTCTTAAGGGGTATTTGAATTACGGTATTTGAATTATATTTCCATAAAGCTATTATTTAATAATTAAAAAAGGGAATCACCTCAGGGGATCAGGGACATACTAGGAATTGACTGAAACCAAAAAACACATCCAGACTTGATCCAACTCACGAATGATTAGTTCAATGTTTTCAGACCTCTCATCCTATCCTTTAGACTTTGGTCTAAAAGACTTTTTTACGTAGTATAATATATGAAAAGAGGCAAGAGCTGTGACTTATAATCAATAGAAACATGAAGAAAATAGAAACAAATAAAGAGATACTCTAGATTTCAGTTAGGTTGCAAATATTTTTAAATAACTACAAAAAATGTTTTAGAGACAAAAGAGAAAAGCAGAGACAAAGTAGATATTCCATAAACTTAAATACATCCACATATTTTAATGAGTTATACTAACAAATTATAAAGCCAGTCTCAAGAAGTTTGAAAGATTATAAAACATACAGTGAATGTTAATTCATAATAGTAGAACTAATAATAGTCAGTAATATTAAAATTAAGTAAAAAATCACTTATTTTTAATTACTTTTCTAAAACTTCTGGGCAAATTTTTGGAATGCTTCTAAAAGAAAAAGAGATGTATTTCCATGTCTACTCTATTCATAAGATGAGGAAGACACTTTTTTGAGCTTGAAATTTTTAATTTGAAAACAGACTTAAGGTACAAAAAAAATTGGTATTATATATAATATTATATAGTGAGTGAATTTATATTTTAAAGATTCTTTATATAATTAGAAAAATATTCATAACATAATATATGAAAAGCACTGAATATGAAACTATATATCGAATGATACCAATTTTTTAAAACGCCAAAATATTTTAGATGTTTTTCTCTAGATGATGTGATATCATAATCATATCATACAGAGGAAGACACTCTTAAAGTTCATATAAAATCACGTTTAAAGGCTAAATTAAATGGAAACAATAAGTCATTAGAAAATTATATCTACAGGAGAGGATTATTTAGTTAATCTCTTTAGGAGTTAATATTGATAAAAATGAAAATCAATGGGGAAATTTTTAATTTTGTACTTATCATACAACTTTAGTTAACATAAGGGAGAGTTATTCATCTACTAGGGACAACATGAAAGAATAACACAGGTTGGATTTCTGAAACAACAGAAATTTATTTTCTCGTGGTTCTCGAAGTCAGAAGCCCAACATCAGGTGTCAGGAGGGTCGGTTTCTCATGAGGTCCCTCCCCGTGTCTTGCAGATGGCCATCTCCGCTCTGTTTCGTCCCATGGCCTTTCCTCTGGTGTCCCTCCCTCTTAAGAAGACACCAGTCCTATTGGATTAGGGACCACCCAAGGATCACATTTTACCTTAATTACGTCTGTATAGACCCTATCTCCAACCATAGTCACGTTGGGGATTAACATAGGAATATAATTCAGTCCATAACATATAATTAAGTATTAAAAATCATGCCTTGCCCTGGAAATTTATCAGCTAATTCAGTAGAGTCATATTTAAATTTATATAAATGGATACATTATTAGGAGTTAGCTTTCTATATATAAAGTAGGAAGTTTTATTCTTTTGAGTAAGACTAACAATCCAATTTCTCTTATCACACAATGAAACAAATATCAAAAATACTTTATAAACTTTAACAGCTTTATTAGGTTTTAACAGATATACAAAAAACAAAGCCCTGCACATGTTTAATGTACACAGTTTGAATTTGGGCATATCTAAGTACCTCTGATACCATCATCACAATCAAGATAATAAATATATTCATCGTGCTCAAAAGTTTACTTCTATTTGCTTTGTGATTTTTACTTTATTTATTTATTTATGATAAGAACACTTAACATAGATTCTATACCTTTAACAAATTTTTAAGTGCACCATACAGTAGTGTTAACTATAGGCACTATGTTGTATAGTAGATCTCTAGAACTTATTCATCCATTGACAGATGAATGGATAAAGAGAATGTGGCATATGTATACATGGAATATTATTTAAAAATATGGATATTATATCATTTGCAGCAACATGAATGAACCTGGATGACATTATGCAAGTAAAATAAGTCAGGCAGAGAAAGTTAGTATTTGAAGAATCTTTGCAACAAGAGACCATGTCTAAGAATGATCCATAATCAGGTATCTTTAAAGAAAACATTGATAAATTTCACTTCTTAAAATTTTAAAGTCTTCGATGCAGGAACAAAAAAAATAATCACTTGTCATACACAAACAAACAAATTCAAAATGGAAACATGCAGAAAATAACCCAGTAAAGAATTAATATTATCAACATTGTATAGCTCTTGAAAATAAACACAACTGTAAAATTGTCATAATAAAAGTAGGTTAATGAGAATTCATATCCTAAGATTCTATGTGCTGCTGGTCTAAATTTATAAAGAAAAAACAACTAATTAGTTTTACAGAAATTAGCTGCACAATGAAATCCAAATCAAACCTGAAATAATTTCATCTAACATATTGGCAAATATTAATTAACAATGTTTGCATTTATGACAGTTTGTGTAAATAATGCTAGTGGGAGTGTAAATTGAAATAACCCTTCTGGATATAAATTTTGTGAGAATTTATTGTAGTAAAAACCTTGCAATATGTATTCATTGATTCTGATATATTCTACTTTTGGGATTTACGTTGAATAATGTAAGGAGGTATGCAATAATGTATATACAAAATATACATTATATATTTTTATATAAAATAAATGACAACATGAGTGATATGTTTCAGTGGATTAAAGAAAAATATATACAAATATGAATGTTGAGGTTGATGTCAGCTTGTTTTTTGGAAAGTGATTTTATAATACATTTTCAATAAAATATAAAATGTCATACTTTAATGCAGGCAGATACATAGCTGTTTCTGCCCAAGATGACAGGGTGATAGGAATAAGAGCATCTAGATAGTGGACACCACTGGTTGTCAGTCTTTTTCACATGAGCTTTGTTCTTCATCCTCTTGGTTATTTTCTTCCCTTACTGCTGGTTCAAAGTTTATATTGTTAGCAGTTATGACTGTCCTTTAACAAGATACTCCCATGATATTCTCTTATCCTTGACAATCAGAAAACATGAGACCAAATTCTCCAGACATTAACAAAGTTTAGACACTCATATTGAAAATAAGGAGGTAGGACACTTGGTTACATAGAAATACCCAAATAAATTATAAAATATATAAAACATGTATCAAACTTAAAAAAAATTAAAGTTTTTGCCTTTGTTGAATTTTCCAAGTTTATGATTATCAGAGACTTAAAATGCTACTGCAGAGCCATTTTTTACATCAATCATAAAACAACAACAAAACCTGAGTGACCTATTTTTGTTCAACTGCAGATAAGATTCTCTGAACAACATTCTGATCAGTGGAATGTAGAGCTCCAGATTGTTCATAGCCACAACGGAAAAGGGTATAATTCTTCACTTTAAGGTGAAAATTGACCAGAAGGCGAGAGGTGCCGATAAACTGAAAAATAGTCACACTGGGGTTTAGTCGGTGAGGCAGTAATGAGATTTGAAACCAGACCTTTCCAAACATTGCTCAATTACACACACACACAAAGGATCAGCTGTTCAGATCAAGTCATGATCTGCTTGAATTCTTTTAACACTCATTCATTCAGATCCATATATTCCGAGACCAACTGTAACTCCACACGGACCTATGTGTTTTAAAGAGAAGCCTACTAAATTTCCAGTGACTCCTCAATTTATAGATTCTGATGAATCCCTGTCAGGCTATGACTAATTCCACTTCCTGAACCCTTTACAAACTTTATCTAACTCTTACTTTCTGAGATAATCCATGATTGTTTTAGCGCTTACTCTATTGCTGAAGCAAAGCAAAAAACCTAAATTTGTTTGACACAATTTTCTTCTTGTGGTCTTTTGAAACTGGGATTTAAATTAAAAAATGAAAAGAAAAAATGGTTTTGTTAAGCAATGTCATTCAATTATTGGAAACAATTTCTAATTATATGCCAGAAATCAATAGCAAATCATCATCAAAATTATTTGTAATGTTCTGTTAACCGAAAAAAAACGTAAAGACCTTGTACTTTTTTTTTTGACAGCAAAGAAGTAAAAACTAATAGGTATGAAAAAGAATAGTTTTGCCCAGCTATATTTACTTTTTCAATTCTGGTTCCAGAAGTTTTTACACCTAAGAATAGCAGTGGGATGCAGCATGACCACATTTGGGACAAATTGGAGAGTCTCCTTTCTTTGTGAAGGTGAGAAAAGGCCATCAGCATAGGGGTGGGAGAAAGGTAAAATCAGCCCTATTTTTGAGAGAGCAGTTGTGTTCTCAGCATGTGTAATATTGCAAGAGAAAATACAAGGAAGTTGTGCACTGAAAAGAGATTTGCTTAAAACTACCTTTGTAGTCTTCTGATACTTAGAAAATAGTTTGAGGAAACACAGCTCTAGAGGATCAGTGTTGGTTAAGAATGGTAATGCTAAAACTCCTAGACTGAATTAAGTAGTGACCCATGCTTGAAGGTTTTGGTAAATTTTAATAGAGTTAATGTTGTAACCATAGATTCTACTTTGTCCTTTCCTTTATTTGTTTAATTTTTAGATAAAATATCTTTTAGTTTGTGTTAATATACCTATAAGAATTTTTAAACCCAGGATTCAAATATTCCTTGGATGCCTCCATAAATAGAGATCTTTTTAAAACAAATTGTAGTCATAAAAATAATGAGAAGAAAGTTATTTGAAAAAATCAGGAAAAGGAATAAGAAATTCTATAAAAACATTCTAGAAAATAGATTTCCAATAAAATAACTAAGAGAGCAATGAATTAAGGTTATGGTTTAAGGATAAGTAACTAACACCTTATTTTATTTCTTCAGTGCCAAGGACTAAGAGAAAAGATTATTGGTAGAAAATAAAACTACCAGTGGTAATGAGAACACAGTGACTTGAGATGGAAGGAACATAAGAGGAATGGAGTGATGATGGCATAATTAAGCCTCCTAGCTAAAGCTCAATGAAACATACACATGACAGGATCTGGGGCTAGCTGTGATAATTATTTTATATGTGTCTTACAAGCATATGGCACCCTGAAATGATGTGTCCACATATGTTGTTGTGTAATGAGTTTTCTTACTGTGCTTATGTAGATTAGTTATTCAAGTGCAGCACAGAGCAAGATACCACCTGTCATTTTTCTAACTGTGACACAGACTGTAAAATTAGTATACCACACATTTATGCAGGAAAAGTAGTTATTACTAACAACAAACATTTGACATAGAGAATGGAATCCCATTAGTTGACTCATAATCAACCCTCACTTACTGGTAGTTCTAGAAGAGCATGAAAAATCCAAAATTAGAAAATGAAGAAATGCATATGTATGTGCATATATGTGTGTGAGACCTTAGATTTTGAATTGTAGAACGTTGATGCAAAAGGATCAAGAAAAATGATTTTTTATTTCTATATTCATTTCATAATAACTTGATGCTATGATTCTTGTTTGAAAGTAACACTTTTTCATTGACTCATAACAATTCAAATTTTTCTCTATCACATTATTCTTGAGAAAGAAAACTGAAAATCTTGGTGTAGCTTATATGGTTATTATTTAAATCTAAAAGCTTATGTATAACAAATGATTTTTTATGATAATGCATTACTTCATTTAAATCACTACATTTACATTTGTATTTTTAAATGACATTCTAGAAAATATTTAATTGATTGTATTCTCTATGAGGAAAAGAATAATCTTCTTACTTTGTAGTCTCAGATCTTATTAAGGACAGTTATATATTTTACATGCAAATTAAGGCATAATGAAAGCATTTTATTGACTGAGGACAGATTACTTCTTCAAAAGGTATATACTTTTAGTTTTTTTTGCTTTATTTTAAAAAATCAGAAACACTTAGTCACATTTTAAAAATCAAACAAATTTGAAAGTCTGAATACTTATAAAAAGTGGAATTTTTTTATTTAAATAATTTCCTAGGGTCACTCTCTTTCTAGATGGCTGATATATAATCTATCAAGAATTTGCATCTACCCAAAGGAACAAAAGACATTCTATAAAAAAGACATCCACACTAGAATGTTTACAGCAGCACAATTCACATTTGAAAAGATGTGGAATCAACTCAAGTGCCCATCAATACATGAGTGGATTAATAAAATGTGGTATATGTATACCATGGAGTACTACTCAGCCACAAAAAACAATGGTGATCCAAAACCTCTTGCATTATCCTGAATGGAGCTGGAGCCCATTCTTCTAAGTGAAGTATCACAAGAATGGAAAAACAAGCACCATATTTACTCATAATTAAATTGGTATTAACTGACTTAACTGATCAACACTTAAGTGCACATATTAACATTCATCAGGTGTCGGGCAGGTGGGAGATGGGAGGTGGGAGGAGGGGATGAGTATATTCACACCTAATGGGTGCAATGCGCACTGTCTGGGGGATGAACATGCTTGAAGTTCTGACTGGAGTGGGGCAATGGCAATATATGTAACCTAAACATTTGTACCCCCCATAATATGTGGAAATAAAATAAAAAATATAAAACGGAATTTTTTTAGATAAATACCCACCCCAAACAAAGAATTTGATATAATCCTGGTATAATTCTCCATGAGTTTACATACACCCACACCCATACCCACACACAATAAGATCCTTCATATTTTATTTTATTTTACTTTATTGGAATTATAGTGTCTATAAATTTTTGAGAAAAGCTTTCTCTCCTAACCTTTATTAAATATTGTTAATGCTATTCTTATAGAACTCTCTTATTCAATTTTACCTAATATCTTCTTATTTCTTAACACAATATTTAGATCAAAGTTAAATTACCTTGGAAAATAGAGTACAAAGTTCATATGCAATAAGTATGTTTCAGTGCTCTGTCAAATCTTGGAAGTATAGAATTTGGCCTGAGTGTAGAGAAAAAAATGAAGTAGTAATGCTATCACCATTCAAGAGATCTCAGCCTCTGTCTTTGCAATTTGATGTAAGGGGAAAGAAAGGGCTTTATGCCTCAGACATAATCCAGTCATTGCATCTGGACTGCCCATGGGGTTGAGCTGTGCTCTTGACTGAAGGGCTCTCTTCAGTTGAAAGCAATTACCAGAAACATACTCAGCTTTATTCTTTATTCCTAGAAGCTGGAGGAATGAGTGTTTCCACCTTGTAGGAAGTCTGAACAGTGCACTATGGACTCTATTACAATCTACTAAACTTCATGTCTTGCACTGCCCAGAACCACCTACTTCTACCACAGGAATAGCTAAAGTAGATGACTCCCTAAGATTCTCCTTTCTTTTCCAGAGAAGATTGATAAGAATAAAAGACTGAGACAAAAAGTTTCAAGCCTGAGATCAGAAGATGGCGGAGTGGAGGTGACCTCCTGGATTTGTGCTCCCAGAGAGGAAGGCGTGGATCTCCACCTGCCACAACGCTAGAGGATTGCTTCTCCACAGGAACGGCGGTGTGAACCCACGGAGAATCACCGTGGGACACGGGGAACAGGAAAAAACAGAGGCGAGTGAGAAATCAGACCGAGATAATTTGGAGAGTGCGGGACGGAAAACAGACAGCGGAGTGCGGGACGGCCGTGCCTGCCTCACCGGCGAGTGGGGCGGGTGCAGCCCCACAGCAGAGCGGCTTGATCTCCCCACTGACCCCCACATCCACTCGGTCAGGGATCTGGCTGAAATTGGTGCAGAATCACCGCGGGAGACGTGGAGCTCCGAGGACAGGTGACATAGGCGGGAGAGAGCTTGGACTCGGGCGGGTCTCCGTGGTGCCCTATCTCTTAAAGGGACAGACGCGGACCTGCACCGAGGCGAGGGGCCGCGAGCGTGAAATATTAAAGCGGGACTTTTTTGCTTTTTTTTTCCCCCGTACGGCAGCTCTCCGGCTGGGGAGCCCCTGCGGGCCCTGGCGCCTGCCGAGCTCTGAACGCTCTCGCGTGGTCGCCATCTCGGTTCCCACAGCTAAGCGGAAAGGACCTTGGACTCTGGCAGGCCTCTGCGGTGCCAGTGCCCTATCTCTTAAAGGGACAGACGCGGACCTGCACCGAGGCGAGGGGCCGCGAGCGTGAAATATTAAAGCGGGACTTTTTTGCTTTTCTCTTCCCGTACGGCAGCTCTCTGGCTGGGGAGCCGCTGTGGGCCCTGGCGCCTGCCGAGCTCTGAACGCTTTCCCCTGGCGCCTGCGACCCACGGATGCGCAGTAGCCATCTCGGTTCCCACAGCTAAGCGGAAAGGACCTTGAACTCTGGCAGGCCTCTGCGGTGCCGGAGCCCTATCTCTTAAAGGGACAGATGCGGACCTGCGCCGAGGCGAGGGGCCCCGAGCCTGAAATATTAAAGTGGGATTTTTTTTTTTTTCTTTTTATCTCTCTCTTTCTTTCTTTCTTTCTTTCTCTTTTCTTTCTTGTTTTCTCTTTCTTCTTCTTGTTATTCATATTGTTTCTCTCCTTTTTCTTTTTTTTTCTTTTCTTTTTTCCTTTCTTTTTCTTTTCTCCTTTCCGGTGTCCCTCCAGCCCAGGAGCTACTGTAAACTCCTGAGTGCTCCAGACCCCCAGCTGTGATTCCTATCGGACCCTGAAAATTACCCCCCAGTGCCAGTGATCTGCGGGTGGGCAGGAACAATTGTGCGGGCCAAGGTCTAATTGCTGCAGAGCCATAGGGTGCCAGGCGACTCCCCAGGAGGCTCCATCCCCTGATCCATAGACCCTCTCCAGGTCCCCTTCCCAGGTGTGAACACTGAGTGCTTCCCTAAACGCAAGAGTGTGGAGCCCGGACCTTGGGAACACTGGGACAGTGTAGACCTTTGCCCGTGGGAGCTGCAGCAGCTGGGGCACTGAGGGAGTGAGGGCACTGCCTCCTCGGCCGAGCCAGTGTCTTTCCTGCTGAAGGAGACAGAAACCACACATCCAGAGGAAGAACCAAAAAGCCAGGGGGAGGGAAAAAAAAAAAAAAAGAGAGGGAGAAGAGGCTTTCTGCTTGCAAATCGTGTGAATCCTGCCTACTAACTGAAAGTCCGCAACACAATGATTTAACTTGCCAAACTGGTCTTAGGTCAAGCCAACCCTCTGGGGGTGGACCCATCAGAAGCAGTCCCCCAACTGAGATAGAAAAAAGAAACTCTAAACAGCACACAACAGTCTCCCCCTATAGATAAAGGAAGCAACATTCCTAGACTGTTCCATAGCCTAAGAACAGAGTACAAGGCATGCTGTTAACTAGACTAAAGCTGTGAGAAAAGATCTAACGATAGAGCCAGATGGGAAGGGCTCAGCGGAAAAATATGGGGAGCACAAAAAACCAAACGGAAACCTCGCCCCCAAAGAGAAATACCAACTCTCCTCCAATTGGCACAAGCCAGTTTCAGAATACCAATATGTTACCAGAAGAATTTCAGTCTTGGGTTATAAATAAGCTGAATGATATACAAGAAAAAATTGATATCCACCGCAAAGAAACCGCAAAAAAATTCCAGGATTTGGAAGAAAAATTCACTAAAGAAATAGACGTATTGAAAAAAAACCAAACTGAACTCCTAGAAATGAGGGATTTATTCAGGGAGCTACAAAACACAGTGGAAAGTCTCAAGAACAGGGTAGATCAAATAGAAGACAGAATCTCAGAAATCGAAGATAACTCTTTCCAATTAAATAAGACAGTCACAGAGATAGAGCAAAGAAATAAGAAAAAAGACCAGAGTCTTCAAGAAATGTGGGATTATGTGAAGAAACCTAACGTGAGAGTTATAGGCATCCCTGAAGGTGAAGAAGATAATAAGCAAGGGCTGGATAAACTATTTGAAGACATAATAGAAGAAAATTTCCCAGGCCTTGCTAAAACTTTAGATATACAGGTTCAAGAAGCTCAAAGAACCCCTGGTAGATTCATAGCAAATAGGAAAACACCACGCCACGTAGTCGTCAGACTGACCAAAATATCCACGAAAGAGACCCTTCTTCGAGCTGTAAGGAGAAAGAAACAAGTAACATACAAAGGGAGGCCCATTAGAATTACGCCAGATTTCTCAACTGAAACTTTACAAGCAAGAAGAAGTTGGGGCCCCATTCTCACTCTTCTGAAATAGAATAATGCCCAGCCTAGAATCTTGTACCCAGCTAAGCTAAGCTTTCTATATGAAGGAGAAATTAAGACATTCTCGGATAAACAAGGACTGAGGGAATTCACCAAGACAAGGCCACCCCTCCAAGAAGTACTCAAAAGAGAGTTACACATGGATCATCACAACAAAGACCCACGAATGTAAAACCACCCAAGAGCTAAAGATCAAATTCTAGCCACCACAATGGCTCAAGAGAGAAAACATAGCAATGAAGTTCTACCCAATAAGATAAACAGAAATCTATCCCAATTATCAGTTCTCTCACTAAATGTCAATGGCCTGAATTCCCCACTCAAGAGACATAGACTGGGCCAATGGATAAAAAAACACAAACCAAGTGTCTGCTGCCTTCAGGAAACTCACTTAACCGGCAAAGATGCATTTAGACTGAAAATAAAAGGATGGAACCTGATATTTCAAGCAAATGGTAGCCAAAAGAAAGCTGGTGTGGCAGTTTTAATTTCCAATAACTTAGTCTTCAAACCAACAAAAGTAATAAAAGACAAAGACGGTTACTACATACTGGTGAAAGGCACAATTCAACAAGAAGACATAACCATACTTAATATATATGCACCCAATCTAGGTGCACCCAGATTCATAAAGCAAATCCTACTCGATCTAAACCAAATCATAGGCAACAACACTTTAATAGTTGGAGATTTTAATACCCCACTGACAGCACAGGACAGATCCTCCAAGCAGAAAATAAGTAAAGACATAGTAGACTTAAACAGAATGCTAGAACAAATGGGCCTGACTGACATCTACAGGACATTCTACCCGAAAACCACTGAATATACATTCTTCTCATCAGCTCACGGGACATTCTCTAAGATTGACCATATCCTAGGCCATAAAGCAAGTCTTAAAAAAATTAAAAAAATAGAAATCATACCCTGCATCTTCTCAGATCACAATGGAATAAAAATAATAATGAACCTTAACAGGAACTCTCATTCCTACGCAAAGTCATGGAAGCTAAACAACCTTCTCCTGAATAACAATTTTGTAAAGGAAGAAATTAAGTCAGAAATCAAAACATTCTTTGAATTAAATGACAAAGGTGACACAACTTATCAAAATCTATGGGATGCAGCTAAAGCAGTCCTGAGAGGAAAATTCATTTCCATAAATGCCTATTTCGAAAAGACAGACAATTTACAACTAGACAACTTAATGAATAGACTCAAAGAGCTGGAGAAAGAAGAACAGACTGACCCCAAACCCAGCAGAAGGCGAGAAATTATTAAGATCAAATCAGAATTAAATGAAAAAGACAACAAAAATACTATAAGGGAAATTAATAAAACAAAAAGTTGGTTCTTTGAAAAGATAAATAAAATAGACACACCACTGGCTAGACTAACCAAGAGCAGAAAAGAAAAATCTTTAATAACTTCCATCAGGAACATGAAAGGAGAAATCACAACCGAAGCCACAGAGATACGTGACATTATCTATGAATATTACAAAAATCTTTATGCACACAAATTGGAGAATGAGGAGGAAATGGACAAATTTTTAGAATCACACAGCCTTCCCAAGCTCAATCAGGAAGAAATAGAATTCCTGAATAGACCAATATCAACAACTGAAATTGAAACAGCAATAAAAAACCTTCCCAAAAAGAAAAGCCCTGGTCCAGATGGGTTCACACCTGAATTTTACCATACATACAAAGATGAACTGGTGCCCATCCTACATAAACTATTCTTCAATATTGAGAAGGATGGAATTCTCCCCAACACATTCTACCACGCCAATATAACATTAATACCAAAACCAGGAAAGGATGCAACAAAAAAAGAAAACTACAGACCAATTTCTCTCATGAACATAGACGCAAAAATCCTCAATAAAATCCTAGCAAATCGTATCCAAGTGCTGATTAAAAAAATAATTCATCATGACCAAGTAGGCTTCATCCCAGAGATGCAGGGGTGGTTTAACATACGAAAATCTATAAATGTAATTAACCACGTAAATAGAAGCAAAAATAAAGACCATATGATCCTCTCAATAGATGCAGAAAAAGCATTTGACAAAATTCAACACCCTTTTATGATAAAAACACTTAACAACATAGGCATAAATGGGACCTACCTAAAAATAATACAAGCCATATATGACAAACCCACAGCCAACATCATACTGAATGGGGAAAAACTGAAAGCATTCCCACTCAGAACTGGAACCAGACAAGGCTACCCACTGTCCCCATTACTTTTCAACATAGTATTGGAAGTCCTTGCGAGAGCTATCAGACAAGAGAGCAGAATCAAAGGTGTCCAAATAGGGACAGAAGAGATCAAACTCTCACTCTTTGCTGATGACATGATGTTGTATCTGGAAAACCCCAAGGACTCAACCAAGAGACTCCTGGAATTAATTAACGAATTCAGTAATGTCTCAGGTTACAAAGTCAATACACACAAATCAGAGGCATTCATATATGCCAATACCATTCAATCGGAGAACCAAATTAAGGACTCAATACCTTTCAAAATAGCAACAAAGAAAATAAAATATCTAGGAATATATTTATCTAAAGAGGTAAAGGACCTCTATAAAGAGAACTATGAAACGCTAAGGAAGGAAATTGCAGAACACGTAAATAAGTGGAAATCCATACCATGCTCATGGATTGGAAGAATTAACATCGTTAAAATGTCTATACTACCCAAAGTAATCTATAGATTCAATGCAATTCCTATTAAAATACCAACATCATTTTTCACAGATTTAGAAAAAATAATTATACACTTTGTATGGAATCAGAGAAGACCCCGTATAGCAAAAGCAATCTTAAGCAATAAAAACAAAATGGGAGGTATTGATTTGCCAGACTTCAAACTATACTACAAAGCTGTGGTTCTTAAAACTGCTTGGTATTGGCACAAGGGCAGGGACACAGACCAGTGGAACAGAACAGAAAACCCAAATATAAAATCATCCTCATATAACTATCTAATCTTTGACAAAATAGACAAAAACATACCCTGGGGACAAGAGTCCCTATTCAATAAATGGTGCTGGGAAAACTGGATAGCCACATGTAGAAGACTGAAACAGGACCCACAGATTTCACCTCTCACAAAAATTAAATCACGGTGGATAACAGATTTAAACCTTAAATGGGAAACAATTAGAATTCTAGAAGAAAATGTAGGAAAGACTCTTACAGACATTGGTCTAGGCAAAGAATTTATGAAGAAAACCCCTAAGGCAATCGCAGCAACAACAAAAATAAATGACTGGGACCTGATTAAATTAAAAAGCTTCTGCACAACCAAAGAAATAGTCATGAAAATAAACAGACAGCCTACAGAATGGGAAAAAATTTTCGCATACTACACATCAGATAAAAGACTGATAACAAGAATCTATTTAGAACTCAGGAAAATCAGCAGGAAAAAATCAAACAATCCTATCAAAAAATGGGCAAAGGACATGAATAGAAATTTTTCAAAAGAAGACATAAGAATGGCCAAAAAACATATCAAAAAATGCTCAACATCCCTAATCATCAGGGAAATGCAAATCAAAACCACAATGAGATACCACTTAACTCCGGTGAGAATGGCCTTTATCAAAAAATCCCAAAACAACACAGGTTGGCGTGGATGCGGAGAGACAGGAACACTCATACACTGCTGGTGGGAATGCAAACTAGTGCAACCCCTATGGAAAGCAATATGGAGATACCTTAAACAGATTCAAGTAGACCTACCATTTGATCCAGCAATCCCATTATTGGGCATATACCCAGAAGAACAAAAATCATTCTTTAACAAAGACACCTGTACCCGAATGTTTATAGCAGCACAATTTACAATCGCAAGGATGTGGAAACAACCCAAGTGCCCATCAATCCACGAATGGATTAGTAAACTGTGGTATATGTATACCATGGAGTACTACTCAGCTATAAGAAATAACAATGATACGACATCTCTTTGGTTCTCCTGGAGAGAGCTGGAACCCATTATACTAAGTGAAGTATCCAAAGAATGGAAAAACAAGCATCACATGTACTCACCAGAAAACTGGTTTCCCTGATCATCACCTAAATGTACATCAGGGAAGGATACCAATTGGATATCAGACTGGGATGGGGGGTGGGGGGAGGGGATGGGTGTATGCCTACATGATGAGTGCGTTGCACACCCTCTGGGGAATGGTCATGCTTGAAGGTGCAGACCCGGGGAGGTGGGGGGGGGGAGGGGATGGAGGTATGACTACATGATGAGTGCCAGGTGCACTGTCGGGAGAATGAGAACGGACGCGCTTGGGACTCTGACTCGGGGGGATGGGTGGGACATGGAAAATGTATATAACCTAAACTTATGTACCCCCATGATGAGCTGAAATAAAAAAAATATATATATAAAAATAAAAAAAAAAAAAAAAAAGTTTCAAGCCTGAAACAGATAACTCATCATATCCCTTTTCAAACACCAACCATTCTAGATTATCTTTATGCAGCACTTCTGCTGATCTGGCTTCTCTGATAGGGCTGACTGCACCCTCCTTCACAAGGTCTCTAAGTCCCTGATCATATAAGTTCCCAGGCCTTGCTTCTGCATTTGTCTCTTTACTCTCAAGAATAGGTAGGGGATTCTGAAGCAAAACTTTAATGGATCACTTAGATACAAAAAGCATTTGCCTCTCCTTAAACTGTGTAATAACTATTCCTGATGATTATTTTCAATTACATGTCACCAAACCCCAGGATAATGCCAAAGTTTTTATTTTCAAAAATGGGTGCAAAAGTATAGTTTTTTCTATGAGTAGGTATTATTTTAATATGATAGTATGAATGCATATATATTAATAAGAAAATTCGATAAAAGGGTTTCTATGTGGCAAAAATAAATGGCTACAGCTATTTATCTCGTCTCACCTGCTCTTCTGAAATTTGCCAATTTCCATCAAGAGGTGGAGTCTACTCCTCTTGAATCTGGTAGGCTTATGACAATTTCTCCCAAGAAGATATGGTAAAAATGGTAACATGTGACTTCCAATAGTCTATAATTCTTTTGGCAGAAACACGACCTTTTCCCAGAGCCCTCCTAAGCTTCACTTTTTTTTTTTCTTTTTATGAGGCTTAGCATATACTCTACTTGGATTCATGGAATTGTTTTCCATCAGAGATATTTTAAGAAATACACAGTTGGCTTACCTACATAATTCAAGGGATAGGACTGTTGACAACACAGGCTATACTTGTTTCAGAACCTGTTCTTGCACTGGACCCTACTCAAACCTTGCAGCCTTACTTCTCACTTCGTAAATGTGTTGAGGCAATATTTTAAAGTGCAGAATATGATACCTCCAAAATCCAAAAAGAGTTACCAGGTGATGTGTGTTCTCTTTAGCAGCAGTAGGTGCAGAATGCAATGATAATGTCCTTTTGTTTGAAAAGGCTATGATTTCACTGCCAGTTCTCCTAGATCATTACAAATTGCAGTCATGTATTGGGCCCTGAATCATCGCTGTGTTTATCTGCAACCATCTGTAGCGTATACTATATAAAATAAGATCTCCAGCATACTATTCATCTCGGGTCCCCTTTTTAATCCTGCCAATAATGTTGTAGATGTTGGATGAAGAAAGGTCCACAAGCATACTCTTGGATTTTTGCATATTGGGCTGAAGGGGCATGATTTTTTCAGAAGAGAAATAAATTAAAAATTTTTAATAGAATTCATTATCAAGGGGTAAATTGATAAGTAAATGTTTGTATTATTTGTTCCTTTAGTTTCCTATGTTCTTTAAGTTACATCTTGTGACATATTATTTTGCAATCAGAAAAATAGTTAATGGCACAAAAAACAATAAAAGGATATGTGTAAAGTTAAATACATCTTATGACTTCTAATTATACACAGAAATACTTTGGGGTTATTTTTCTTGGTGTTAACATAGAGGGAACATAATCACTGCCAGAATATTTTTAAAATGTGGTGCTCTACATTTATATCAGCCTAGAATCATATGCTTCACTGAGTATTACAAATATAGTGGCAGTAATATTTGCCTTACAACTATTATAACGTTAATTTTCTCATTAAATAGGGTGAAATAGCATGTCAGTGACATGTTATTCTCTTATAAAATCCTTTTTGTTGTTCTACTTGTTATAAAAAAAATACTGAAGTGGAATTCATCTAACTTGAGCAAATAAAGCTCATAGAAAATCACTCGCGTGTTCTCCCAGATCTGTAATCAGAACGTGGAATAGTATAGTAGGGGGTGCTGCCTATAAAATAAAGAATAAAGGGAACCATTATCAATTAAAAAACAGTTTTCAATTATTTTAAAATATTAATGAAATATTCCCAAAGAAACATGGTAATCAGAACATGCAAACTACTGATTACACTTCAGTTAGCAGTGAATTTGCAACATATGGAGCAATTAAATCTTTATGGATCAATGAAAACTTAGCGAAGGTGATCTCCAAAGTCAGTGTTGAGATCATTTGTGAAGTTAGTGAAAAATGAAGGTCTTTTAAGTTATATAAACATTATGCATCCGTTGTAAAGTGATTCCTTTTTTTAAAAGAAAGCATAATTTCATTTTTCATTTTACAGATCGATTTTTTTCTCATAAAATCAGAAGATTCTTAAAAAATAGAATATTGTTAAGTTTTTGAAAACATTTATAACTTGAATAAAAAAGTAACTTATTTGAAAACTTCCCAAATGACAAAATTTTTCTTTTATATGTCAATTCCTTTGCTGTTATATAATTTTCAAAAAATAGCATTATGTGCAAATCCAAATAAAATGAATCAGTTGGAAAAATATGAACTACTATACTATTATTTAGCATTCAGCTGAAGCATTTGATAGTTCTCCAAGAATTGCCTGCCTTGAAAATAATGCCTTTATTACATTTTATTTTATAGGTTTGTTTTTCAGTTTCCTAACAATTCAGACATAAGAAATATTTTACAACTAAACAGTATACTAATGGTATTATAAATATAACTAATACTATTAAATGATTTCTTCAAATAAATGTTTGTGTTAACTGGATTTTAGACACATCATAAACTGGAAATATTACATTGAATTTTTAATATCACTGTAATATGCAAGTGAAAAGAAAACGAATATTATTTCCTCTATAGAATTAATGTCATTATAGTATAAATATATTTGATCAATAATTTTAATTAAAATAGAAAATCACTAACATCATTTTTAATACTAAGTAATACAGAGATGATCTTTTAAAGAAAGAAATACATTTCTAACGTTAAGAAACTTCATTAAGTTTTTAGACAAGTAGGTAAAATTAGATAATTTATTAATTCCCTTTAGAGTCTCATACATAAAATTTCAATTATGAATTTATTCATGAATTCTAAATTTATAACACACAGACCTACACACACATGCACACACACACACAAAATATCCACTTGCATTTTTATACATCCTTTAATTTGGAATGTTACTGTTTAAAAAGACACAAAAATATTTGAGTAAAACAGAACAATGTAAATATGGTCAAACCAATACCTTAAAGAGGAAATTAAATCATAAAATTATGTCTAAGTAATTTTACATTTGACTCAGGTTTTTATAGTAAATGAATGACATTTATAGATATTTCCTTAAAATTGCATTTCAGTAAATAGAAAAAGTATAAATAAATTAAAAATACTATACAATATTAATATTGAAAGGTAACATATTTGCAAACTTGTGTTAGATTTGACAAAGCTAAGGTGCAACTCTGATGGTGTGTTAGATATCTGCCTAGATATGAGCCTTTCATTGTATATCATGTCCTTTACTGATTGCTGCTTTATGAATTTTCAATGATTTAGAGATTTTATTGCTTTAATAACAAAATTAGCAAGCTCCTTCAAAATCCTATGAAAAATAATCAAATATATCAACAAAAATATCACATAATATATAGAATTTTCTAATATGTCAATAAAGACAATCACATAATTCATACCTCAGAATAAAACTTTGCCACACTTCTTATAGAATAAAATAATTCAGTAAGGTTGTTACTTTTCTTTAACTGTTGGACCAAGACCAAACAATGGCAGCTGATATTTCTTAAAGCCAGCATTCACTTAACTCGGGTATTCTGTGCCTGTGTTTTAAGGAAGTATGGCAAAATTGGTCCTTAACAATGGATATCTTCATAACCATCTGTATATATCTAGAAAATTGAGGATCATTGCTCAGGTAATTTCACTCTTTTACAAAAAATATGTTTAAATGAATATATTCTAGATTAGTCTAATTCTATCTCTAATTACATTTTGTATTTTCTTCTGAAATTTGGAAAATGATTCTGAAACATCTTGAAAAATATTTTTAATTCAAATAGAACCCAAACAGACATGGACAGAAGCATTATTTTAATCAGCTAACAGAATTTGATATTAGCCATTTCTCAAGTCTAACACTAAAAGCCACAGGATCTACACCCAAATTTCAAGTCATATTGCTCTCACTGTATAAGTACTATCTTATATCAGTGCTGTATTTCAGAGCATGATAAATAAATACACACCCATATTTTTACCAGATTTCTTACTCAAAGTAATACTTGGAATAGAAACTTGCTATGGGGTTTTAAGATTGTATCATGTTTAAAAGCTTTGACTGTTACCCCAGGTTCATCTTCCTAAGACAGATCTCAAAAAATGCTCTGTCATTCTATTCTCTTATTTCTATTCCAATCTAGTGTAATTCTATTCTATTCTATTCCCTATGACTCAATCTGCACAGTGCCCATGTTTAATTTATATTTATAAATGATAAAATTTTAGGCCTCACTTAGATCTCCTTTCGTAATTTGACTTTTTGTTTCTTAATTATTTAAATTACCACAAAATCAAATCTCTTTGATTTAAGTCTTCAGAATCACATAGGCTACATCAATGGGGGAAAATAGCAGCAGAAATTTTAAATATTCTTCTCCATAGTTTCTATCCTTCTGTTGATATTATTTAGCTGCTGCAAAAGACTCACAACTACTAGAAGTTGTACTATCACTGTCTGGCCCCCTTCCAGGATATACTTCTTTAATTCTCTTCTTTGCTCCAGTGAATCTGGGGATGTTCTTCTCCCTTTTCTCAATTAATTTTAATTTCATGAAGATATGTAATGTGAGCATACTGTTAGGGAGATAGAATAAAGGTTTTTGTAGTAGTAACCCTAGTCTATCTCTGATTCAAGCTGAAATCAACCTTGCAAAGTAAAAATTGTGCTGGACAAAATTAGACAAGGAAGATGTTATTCAAGACCATTACGATATGGGACTAAACTCAATTCCACCAACACAAGAGACATAAGGATTTTCACGTGCTGAATGAACTAGTGAAAAAGCACTGGAGAGCATTAAGGGGAAGGTTGGTTAACGGCATAAAGCAGACACATGGAGTTATTCTTGAGTGTAATGTAGGGATAAGGCAGAAGAGGAAGGTGAAGAGAGCCTGAATGCAGCCGTTTGGGCTGATACCAGTCTCTAACCACTCTGGACAAGGAAGTTGCCAGCAAGTCTCTGGCTTGGGACCACCCAAATATGGATAAATTAATAAGCCAATGCCCTAGAATTTGTGTATACTTTCTCTGGCAGCAGTTTATAATTAACTTTTATGGCCTGATATCAAGGCAATGCTGGTCACATATTGCTGTTTCCTAATGGGGGTTTTGAACATTTAAAAATGTTACCATAGCCCCACAGAGGGTACCACTCCTGCTCAGCAAAGGACTCCTCCTACGCTGTCTGTGGAATAGGATCTGTCTCTATCTCAATAAACCTTCTGTTGCTAGTTGGCTCATGCTTCCCCACATGAAGCCAAGAACCCACTTGGTGAGTTCTAGTGGATTTCCTCCCTTCACTGGGACATCTCCTGCAACAAGTGTGCAAATGCTTTTCTCTGTGATTATTACTGGTGTGCTCAAGCTTTCTATTTCATCTTGATTCAGCATTGGTAGGTTGTATATTTCCAGGAATTTATTACTGAGCATGTGAATGTAAATTGGTATAGCTACTATGGAAAACACTATGGAGTTTCTTCAAAAAATTCAAAGTAGAACCACCATGTAACCCAGCAATCTCTATGCTGGATATATATCCAAAAGAAAGGAAACCTGCACTCCTAGAGAAAGCTGCACTCTCATGTTCATTGAAGCATTATTTACAAAATATGGAAACAATCTAAGAAATGTACAAGTCAATTTATTTAACAATAGTAATCACTTTACTACTTGTGTGTGTGTGTGTGTGTGTATATATATATATATATATATATATGCATACACGCATATATCTTGTTTTACACCTTATGTCTATACAAAAAAAATAAACACACAAATAGTAAGTTTATAAGTCAGATATGGATCCTCAGTATTTTAAAAGTCAAATTTCTCTGATCAATGTGAGGGTGTGGGTACTGAAACCCAGATATTCAGCTTCTTCTTTGTCCTCTGTGAACCTTGAATTACCTCTATGATATGCAGTTTATAAGAAAGAGAAATTGTCTTCTAAATTTCTAATTAAATTACAAAGAAATTTAACTTAGCCCTCAGTGAACAATGCATATGTTATTAAGGTAAAAAAAAATTACCAATCCTAAGATTAACTAATTATCTAGCAATTCACCAGAATTATAATGATAAAGAAAAAAACCCTTCATTTGACCTTCCTTCCCTTCTGGAGGAAGATGTAATTATCACTGGTGTCCAATTATTTCCACAATTTTTCATATGCAAATCCTGTACATAAGCAAACATACCTAGGCACAGGTTGAAAAAATATTTCATGATGAAAAATCACCTCTTAATGTGGTGAATTTTATTTATATAATTTCATAGGATTTGCTGTTTTTTGTTCTTGATGTATATCTATTTTGTGATGATTATTTTATAATAACAGAGGAATTCATACTTCTAGTCATCTGTAACATTTTTTGCAAATACATTTATAAGTGAGATATTGCACTTTCTTTATTTTAAATGAGATGTTAACACTGTCTTTTTATAGCCTTTAGAACTTTCTGAGAATGAAATCACATAATTTGAATCCAGTTGCTTTAGAGTCAATATAAGTAACATACTATTTCTATAACAATTTACTAGTAATTTATAGAGTACAATTTCCTATGAGAGTGTATGTTCCTTCTGGTGTTTATCCTCTCAATCACATATTGGCTATGATTAATTCATTTCTACTCTCTCATTTCCATGTCCTTTTTCTTTAACTTTATTGGAATTTCACATCCTTTTAATTTTGCATCTTAAATACTTACTTGTTTTCTTATTTCTTGTGTCTTAGTTTTGCACTTAAGGCTGTACGTTTTTGATTAGCCCTTATATACTTAAATTATTAAATTTAATTTTAGTCTTTATATTCATTATAAAAATAATTTGCAAATTTCTACACTATTGTGATGTTTTCTGTTTTACATTTTTCAGTTTCCCCATTCACATTTCTTTTGGATTGATAAAGTTTACAATATTTCCATTTCTCTTATTCATAATATTTTAAAAATGTTGTATTTAACCTATAATGGTGATGCAAAATTTTAATGTATACCATTACATTATTTAAATGAATTTCATATTTCCTGTTTTCTTGAACAATATAAGGATTTTGGCATTATTTAACTTTATAAAGAAAATGCCACATTTTTATTATTGTTTAGAAAAGTAGTGAGTATGGTCTGAATGTTGGCGTCCTTTCAAAATTCATATGCTAAAATTCTAACCCCCAAGCTAATGACGTTAAGAAGTGGAGCCTTTGGGAGTTGATTAAGTCATTATGGGAGAACCCTCATAAAATATAATCCCAAGAGAGACCACTTGATGCTCTGACCATATGAGGACACAGTGAGAAAATACTGTTTATCAGCCAGGAAACTGGCCCTCACCAGACAATGAATATGGTGGTGCCTTGATCTTGGATTTCTCAGCTTCCATAACTATGAGGAATAAATTTCTATTGTTCATAAGTTTAAGTTTATGATATTTCGTTATAGCACCTGAACAGAATAAAAAGAAAATTGGTACCAGGGGTGTGGTTGCTGCTTTAACAAATACCTAAAATGTAAATGTAGAAGACTGAAACAGTATCTACCTTTCACCTCTCACAAAAGTCAACTCATGGTGGATAACAGACTTAAACGTAAGGCATGAAACTATAAGAATTCTAGAAGAAAATGTTGGAAAAACTCTTATAGACATTGGCCTAGACAAAGAATTTATGAAGAAGACCCCAAAGGCAATCAGAGCAACAACAAAAATAAATAAATGGGACCCGATCAAATTAAAAAGCTTCTGCACAGCCAAAGAAACTATCACGAGAGCAAACAGACAACCTACAGAATGGGAGAAAATATCTGCATGTTACACATTGGATAAAGGGCTGATAACTAGAATCTATATAGAACTCAGGAAAATCAGCAAGAAAAAATCAAACAACCCTATGAAAAAGTGGGCGAAGCACATGAACAGAAACTTTTCAAAAGAAGATAGACTAATGGCCAACAAACATGGAAAAATGCTCAACATCTCTAATCAACAGGCAAATGCAAATCAAAACCACAATGAGATATCACTTATCTCTGGTGAGAATGGCCTTTATCAAAAAGTCTCAAAAAAATAAATGTTGGCGTGGTTGCGGAGAGATAGGAACATTCATATAATTCTGGTGGGACTGCAAGGTAGTACAACCTCTGTGGAAAGCTGCACTCGAATGTTTCTAGCAGCATAATTCACAGTTGTAAAGATGTGGAAACAACCCAAGTGCCCATCAGTACATGAGTGGATTAATAAAATGTGGTATATGTATTCCATGGAGTTCTACTTAGCCACAAAAAACAATGGTGATCTAGCAGCTCTTGTATTATCCTGGATAGAGCTGAAACCCATTATACTAAGTGAAGTATCCCAAGAATGGAAAAACAAGCACCACAAGTACTCACCAACAAATTGTTTTTAACTGATCAACACTTAAGTGCACATATAGTATTAGCATTCATCAGGTGTCAGGCAGATGGAAGATGGGAGGAGGGGATGGGTATACACAAAACTAATGGGTGTGGTGTGCACCATCTGGGGCCTGGACACATTTGAAGTTCTGACTCAGGTGAGGCAAGGGCAATATACGTAACCTAAACATTTGTACCCCCATACTATGCTGAAATAAAAAAGAAAAAAAAAAAACCTAAAATGTGAAAGCAGCTTTGGAACTGGGTAATAGGTAGAGGCTAAAAGAGTTTCGAGGTGCATTCTATAGAAAGTGCACATTGCTGTCAATGAACTATTAAAGGTAATTCTAGGGAGAAGCCAAAAAGACATAGAGCTAAATAGAAAGTCTCAGTCTTCTTAGGGAACATCCAAGTAATTATAAACAGAAAATTGGTAGAAATATGGGTAATAAAAACAATTATGATGAAGTCTCAGAAAGAAATGTGGAACATGTCATTGGAAACTGCAGTAAAATCCATGCTCGTTAGTAAGTGGCAAAAAACTTGGCTGTGTGTGTTCATTTCCTAGTATTTTGCGAATGGTAGGATTTATGAACAATAAAATTGGATATCTGGCTGAGGAAATTTCTAAGCAAAGTGTTGAAAGTGTGGCTTGGCTTCTATTGAGTGCTTATAATAAAATACAATAAGAGAGAAATCACGTAAAGATGGAATTGTTAGTCAAAAGTAAAGCAAAACTTTAAAATTTGGAAAATTCTCAGCTTATTCCTATTGAAAAATGAACAAGATAACTTGTTCAGGAAAGACTATGAAGGGTGCGGCTAAATTGGTTAAGGAGAGTGGCTGGGATCAGTCATCTCAACAAAAGATGGGAAGTATTCCTCAAGACAATGAGGATATTAGGAAGTCATCTAAACAGAAGTTAGGACAAGACAATGGAAGAATGGCTCTGAAGGTATTTTGGAGATCACTGGGGCTACTGCTGTCATTACAGGCCCAGAGTATAAGGGACTACAGGGCAGAGACATCTGCTTTTATGTTTTCAGCTCTTTGAATGATTGCACTTTAAGAAGATTTAGTCATATATATAATCTTTTTACTTTTCTTGGAGATTTTTTTTCAAAATAATTTCCAAAAATTACTTGTTGAATACACTTGCATAACCAGGTATGTAATACCTGTATTAAACAAATATCATAACAAGCACACATTCATACACTTACACATACACACACAGAGAGAGAGAATAGCAGCAAACTGGAAACTTCATTTGTCTGCCTAAAAATCCAAAATAATATATAAACAATTTATTTAGATTGATAAGCAAATATACCAAGGTTTCAGGATCTAGCTCAATATACGAAAGTCAGTTTGGCTGGGTGCAGTGCCTCATGCCTGTACCCTAGCACTTTGGGAGGCCAAGGCAGGAAGAATGTCTGAGGCCAGGAGTTGGAGGCCAGCCTGAGCAACCAAGTTAGACCCCATCTTTCCAATAAAAAAAAAAAAAAAAAAAAATCAGCCTGGCATAGAGAGGTGTACCTGTAGCCCCAGCTACTCAGGAGGCAGGAGGGTTACTTGAGTCCAGGAGTTTGAGGTGGCAGTGAGCTATGATGACTCCGCTGTACTTTACCCTGGGCAGCAGAACAAGATCTTATCTCAAAAAAAATCAATCTTATAGCCTTAAAAAAAAAACACAATCTAGATTACATGAAATCAATAAAAAAAATCTGAGATAATATAAAATGAAAAACAAAACCATAAAAAATAGCATCAAGGCTGGGCATGGTGGCTGATGCCTATAATTCCAGCACACTGAGAGGCCAAGGTAGGAGGATCACTTGAGGCCTAGATTTCAAGATCAGCCTGGGCAACATAGTGAAACCTCATCTCCATAAAAAATAAGACAACTTAGCTGGGCGTGGTGATGCAGGCCTGTAGTCCTAGCTACTCAAGAGGCTGAGGTGAGAGGATTGCTTGAGCCCAGGAGTTGAAGGCTGCAGTGAGCTGTAATTATGCCATTGCACTCCAGCCTAGAAGACAGAGTAAGACTCTGTCACTCCACCCCCCCAAAAAATCATGAAAACCCATGAAAATACCTAGAAATAAATTGCAATTTCATTTGGTTACTTTTGTAGATTCTGCAAAGTTCTCTATTTTTCTTTAACACATAAACCACATATGTTTTAAAGTTCTGTCTAATAATGCTTTTATTTGGTTATCTGGATAATCTGTTTCCATTTGTCCCCTCTGGGTTTGATTTTGTATTTTAGTGTGTATTTTGTTTGTTTTTTGTTTTCCTTTTGTTCTTTGTTTTAAAACCTATAGAAGCTCTGGAGGATGAAATCTTCTTATTAAGAAGGTTAAGTTTGTTGTTTTTGTCCTTCCACTTCCAGCACTTTGAGTGCTAGGAATTTATTCTAATCTTATAGAGCAGTGGTCCCCAACATTTTTGGGACCAGGGATGGGTTTCATGGAAGACAATTTTTCCATGAACTGAGGGGGATGGTTTCAAGATAATTCCAGCACATTACATTTATCGTGTAGTCAAACCTCTCTGCTAATGATAATCTATATTTGCAGCTGCTCCCCAACACTAGTATTACCACCTCAGCTCCACCTCAGATCATCAGGCATTAGAGTCTCATAAAGAGTGTGCATGCAGTTTACAGTAGGGTTCTCTTCCTGCTACTAGGAGAATCTAACGTCACTGCTGATCTGACAGGAGGCAGAGCTTATGCAGTGATGCAAGCAATGCTGTAAATACAGACGAAGCTTTGCTTGCTGGTCCACCACTCACCTCCTGCTGTACATTCAGTTCCTAATAGGCCCCGGCCTGGTACCTGTCCATCACCTGGGGCTTGGGGACACAGTGAGGTGATGTTCATTTTAAATATCTGTAAGGTTGCTGCCTTTCACTTTTTACTTTGGTTGCAGGATGTGACCCTTTGAGACTATTGACTGAAATTCCGAGTGGTTTACCAGTGTCACTGTTTCTGGGTTCAGATTTAAATCAACTTTTTTTTTTTTTTTTTTTGCTGACATCTTAAATTGTTGATTATTGCTTAATTCTTTATCCTCCCAAGGTTACTTTCTTCTGGGCTTCTTTCTATCTTGACTTCTATAAACACAGATTTGGATTTTGCAAAGGACTTGTGGTTAGAGTGCATACAATTGTTTCTGCTCACTTCTCTGAGCTTCTTTTCACTCCAATTTTGTCTCTCAAGTCACAGCCACTTTGGAAGACCTAAAGTCCAGCTTTGTTGTATGCACATCCATAGCACTGTTGCTTTCTGCTGATATTCAATAGCCCTATTCTCCACTATCCTTGCAATGCTTGCTTCCCTTCTCTTGAACATTGACTACCTCAATTCTATTCCCAAGGAATTGGAATGGTGGCAAGGAATAGGGGTTTTCAGTACTTTTTGCCCAGTGTAACTCTAACTTTTGACTAGATTAGAAACATCAATGTCCCATTCTGCTTCTGATAATCACAGAAAGTTTTGAAATCAATGCCTTCTTACCAACTTTATTTTGAGATCCATTTTTGCTTCAGACATCTAGAAATTTTCTTTTTGGTTATGGATTCAATAACATATGGAACGATAGGTTTTTATATTTTATTTAAATTTCTTCCAGTTCTTAGTCTGTTAAATTGAATAAGTTCTTTATTTCCAAAATGCAATGGTGATACCGAAATTTTTATACTAAAAGGGAAAAATAGCCAAGAATAAAGAAGTGATAGGCCCCAAGTAAGTCCAAAACCCAATGGGTAAACAGCATTAAGTTTTAAAGCTGAAGAATATTTTTGTTTGACTTCATGTTCTACATCCTGAGCACACAGGGTGTTGGGACACCAAGGCTTCAGGAAGCTCTGTCCCCATAGCTTTGCTGGCCTCAGACCATGCTTCAGCTCTTTTGGATTGGCATTGCAAGCTGGTAGCTCTAAAGTCTGGGATCTGGTTGGCAGTCCCACTCCCATTATGCTACTAGGCATTGCCCTGGTGGAACTACCTATAGTGGCTCTGCCCCTGCAATAAGTCTCTGCTTGGGACCCAGGCTGTCCATAGCATCCTTTGAAATCTAGGTGGAAGAAGCCGCTACCACAGCTCTTGCATTCTGTACTCCTGCAGAATTAGCACCACATGAATGCCACCAAATTTATGGCTTGTACCTTCCAGAGAAGCAGGTCAAGGCAAATCTGTGGCTGCTTGAGCCACCTCTAGGGAGACCAGGGAGTGTTGTGGGAAAATGCAGGTAGTAGAAACTTGAAGCATCCCTCGACAGAAAGCCCATGGATGCTACCCTAGGCCTATCCCCTGTAGCCATTCTGCCCTTCTAGAGCTCTGGGCCTGTGATGGAGGGGACAGCCTCAAGGATCACTGAAATGCCTCAGGAGTCTTTCTCCCGTTGTCCTGATGATCTCTTCTATCAGTGTTAATATCCTTATCAAATGGTTGCTGAGCTACACCTTAGGTTTCCTCTCTTAAACATGCTTTTTAATTCCTTTCATGCCTAGGTTGTGAATTTTCCAAATTATTCCATTCTATTTCTTCTTGAATTTTACTATAAGCTATTAAAATTAGTAACACAGCAGTCTGAATGCTTTGCTGCTTAGATATTTCTTCTGCCAGATATCCTAGTTCTTCACTCTTAAGTTCTGCATTCCATAAAGTCCTAGGATACAGACGCAATTCTGTCAAGTTTTTTATGACTGTATAACAAGGATTCTTTATGACTGTATAATAAGGATGGTATTTACTCCAGTTTCCAATACCTTGTTCTTCATTTCCCATCTGAGTCCTCATCAGAATGAATTTTACCACCCATATTTCTGCCAACATTCTGGTCAAAACCATGTAAGTAATCTCTAAGAAATTTAAGACTTTCTCTTGTCTTCTTTCCTTCTAAGCCCTTACAAGAATCTCCCTTAATGTTCCCCTATCGGAATAGAGGTTTTTTTTATAGATACTCCTGTAAATTCATCCAGCCTCTACCATTACCCAGTTCCAAACACACTTCCACATTTTCAGGTATTAGCAACAACCCCACTTCTGGGTACCATTTTTTGTCTTAGTTCATTTTCTATTGCTATAATAGAGTACCATAGACTGGGTAATTTATAAAGAAAAAAATAATTTTTTAACTTTTAGAAGGTGAGAAACCCAACCACATCTGGTGAGAGTCACCCCATGACAAAAGAGTAAGTGCATGGATGTCAGCTCAGGCTTAAAAAGCCACCAACCCCATAATGGGGGTCCCACCCTGATGACCTTATCTAATCCTAATTATCTCCCAAGGGTCCCACTTCCAATCAAGATATGAATTTTGGATATTAAGTTTTCAACACATGGAATTTGAGGGACACATTTATACCATGAACACCCACCCAGTTTAAAAATAACTAAACAATTAAATAATACAAGAAAATTGAATCTACAAAACTAAAATAATTATCTGCAGTCAACATTTTGGCTCTTTAATCAGGAGAACAGCTGATACAGCCTTTTAAAAAGTTTTTTTTTTTATTTAGGTAAATAGTTCATTTTGTATGCTTTATTCTATATTCTTTAGGACAAATCTCTATCACACAACTGCTTTTTATAAAATATGGAATATCTTTTGCCAAAACAAAATATTAGAATGACAAAAATATCTTCTGAGCATAATTAACAGTATATTTGGAAGATATTATGGATAGGAAAACCAAATGTGCTACACTAGTCAAGATAACACAAATTGTTCCAGAGAGTCATTCAGCTTTTCAAACATGTGGCTTCTATGATTGTTGTGGGAATACACATAACTGACAGATGGGAAAGTGTAGCAATACACATCAACATATTAGCCACTCAGTCCAGAAATGACTCATACTACTTCCACTGACATTCCTTTGAAAAGGATAGTCACATTGAGACACCAGCATAAAAGTACACGGGGAGAGGGCTGACAAATGTCTCTTGCCCTTGGTTGTAATTTTTTGCTAATCATATTGATTAGCTATAATTTCTGATACAGTTCAAGCCAATCACAGTCCAGGGCAGAGGTGGGGCAGAGTGAAATGGGAGTTCTGTGAGATGGAAAGGGCATAAAAAATTGTAAGAAAGATTTGTAATAATTCAATTAGCTGTAATATTTGAGATAAATAGAGTCATTATTTCAATTTGAACTTTTCAAATGTTGCATGTAGGGATAATGAGAGAGATTGTTTAAATGAGTTAAAATTATCTTGAGAAGATTGGACAATGATGTTAATAACTCAATTTAATATAATGAACACTTTCTTTAAATCCACATAATAAAACATTCTAATGTTATTTGTTAGTAGATATAATAAAAGCTCTATTTCTTATTTGCATTGACAAAAGAAGAAATAAAAGTTATGAGGTAATTTCTTATGCAAATCATATTGAAAAATGAAACATTAAAATCATCTGAATATTTAAATAAATGATAGATATAGTCACATTTTAAAACTAAATGTATTAATCAATTACCATTGTTTCTGGGTTTTTTAATGTAATATTTGATAAAGAATGTATACATGATAAGTTGTTGATTTTCATTATTTTTTAGTCACATATAATTTCAAAGTAGCTCATAAATCTTATAGGCGTATGCACTGAAAAATACTTTTAAATATTCACATTGGGAAAATTATTTGAAATATTAAATATAAAATTGGACTCTAACATATTAGTGTTAATTTAGGTTTTCTATCACCAAGTTTTTTAAAATTCTGTAAAGATTTTATAAAATGAGAAGTCTAAAGCAATTTTTTATAAACCCATTTTCATATGATAATCACTGTGAATTATGATTTTGCTATATCTTAGATTTATGTGCACATGTATATATATTTTTGTATAACATGCATGTTATATATGTATATGTCTATGCATGCATGTATATAAGTGTGTGTATTTTTATATAATATATTGATATACATATATAAATTCTCCTCTTTACAAATAAAAATACTTTGTTCAGATTAATTGTAATTTAGTTCAAAGAGCTTGAACTTAGAGTATGAGCTTCACAAGATTTTAGAGTGTGAGAAATATTTCCAAAAACCATGTTCCAAGACAAAAATTCAAACCCTAACCCCAAGTGTTCAGGACAGGGATAGAGGGAAATAAGGAGAAATTATTTTGCAGCAGAAACCTGGGAGTACTCTGGACCAGAGAGGCAGCATGTCACCTGTAAAGACAAGTCTGTTATACATGATGATACCTGATTTAATTTCACTGTTTGAAATTAAATAGCCATATCAATTGATTAACTGATTCAATCAAATATGAAATCTGGAGATTGCATTTCTATTATCTACAATTCAGAAATGAATTGAGTAAATTGTTTTGAAAACCTTAAGTGCATATATCTGAGAATTGTATGTACAATTATCTTTTTCCCTATGAGCACTTTCAATTAAGTCTATCATTTTTTTCATTTTTCATGAAATTATTTCAATTTTTATGAATTATATAATAAATACAACCATGTGTAGAAACTATTTTTAAAAATCTCAAAACAACAAAATTTAATAAGAGTTTGCCTCTTTAATATAGTAAGGAACTTTCCCTCTATTCCATCCTGCCTTCCTGCCTTCCTACCTGCCTTTCTTTCTCTCTCTTCCATCTTTCTCTTCCTCCTTCCTTTCTTTTCTATTCTTTTTCCCCCTTTCCTTTTCTTTCCTTTCCTTTCCTTCACTTTCCCTTCCCTTTCCCTTACTTTCCCTTCCCTTAGCTTTCCTTTCCCTTCCTTTCCTTTCCCTTCCTTTCCTTTCCCTTTCCTAACCTTTCCTGTCCCTTCCCTTCCCTTCCCTTCCCTTCCCCTCCCCTCCCCTCCCCCCTTCCTTCCTTCCTTCCTTCCTTCCTTCCTCTCTCTCTTCCTCTCCTTCTTCCTTTCTTTTTTAAGTGAAACAAACATATTTATTATTTATTAATAACTTCAAAGTTTGGAATTCACAATGAGAGAAACCATGAAAAGATATTCTATGTAATTTGTCAGGAATAACAAGTCTATATTCTCTAGAACTTCTGAAGATCAAGAAAGAATAATATAGAGTCATCCAGGAATGCTATAGAGCTATGTTATCCTGTAGACACAGTGGCTATGAGTTACATGAGATTTATTAAATTTATCCTCCGAAGTGAGGTATCACAAGAATAGAAGAATAAGCACCACATGTACTCGCCATCAAATTGGCACTAACTGATCAACACTAAGGTGCTCACATGGTAGAAATATTCACTGGGGCTTGGGGGGGGTGGAGGGGGTAAACTCACAACAAATGGATGTGGTAAGCATTGTATGGGGAAAGGGCACGCCTCTAATTCTGGCTTGGGTGCGGCAAAGTCATAACATGTAATCAAAATGTTTGTACTCCCATAGTATACGGAAAAAGTTACTTCAACTTAAATAAAATTAGAAGTTCCCTTATTTTGTCAGTAATATTAGCCACAGTCCAAATGGTCAGCAGTCACATGGGAGCAGCAACTGTGGTATAGAACATGTTCCTCTTTGTAGTACTTTTTATTAAATAGAGCACTAATGGAACTGCAAAGCAATATCATTTTTATGATATTAAAAGTTCATTATTATATTTCCTACGTTTCTGAATTAACATAAAAATCTGTAATAAAATAAAAATTTAAGTGAAGTGAACTAGGAAGGGGAAGCACTTAGTAATTAGGTGTTGATTTATACAATTATCTATAAACATTTACAAGTTTAGTCCACATTAACTTTCTTTCTTTCTTTTTTTTTTTTGGAAACGGAGTCTGGCTCTGTCGTCCCAGCTATAGTGCAGTGGTATCATCATAGTTCACAGCAACCTCCAACTCCTGGGCTCAATCAATCCTCCTGCATCAGCCTCTTAAATAACTGGGACTAGAGGCACATGCCACCGTGCTTGGGCAATTTTTCTATTTTTTGTAGAGATGTGGTCTTGGTCTTGCTTGGGCTGATCTCTGGGCTCAAGCAATCCTGGGCCACTTCACCCAGCCCACATTCACTGTCAATGATGGGTTTTACTGACTGAAATTACATTAGGATTTAAAAAAAAAATTTTTTTCAGAAAATTATGTGGGCACAAATGTTTTGGTTACATTGATTGCTTTTGTACTGCTTGAGACAAAGTTATAAGTATGCCCATCTCTCAGACAGTGTGCATTGTATAACTAAATTCAGAAAAGTTTCAGGTTATAAGGTCAATGTACGCAAATCAGTAGCATTCCTATATGCAATAACAGTCAAGCTGAGAATCAAATCAAAGACTCAATACCTTTTGCAATAGCAACAAAGAAAATTAAGTACCTAGTAATATATTTATCCAAGGAGGTGGATGACCTCTACAAGGAAAACTAGGAGTCACTGAGGAAGGAAATAGCAGAAGATGTAAAGAAATGGAAAAATATATCATACTCATGGATTGGCAGAATCAACTTTGTTAAAATGCCCATGCTACCCAAAGTGAGTTACAGATTTGACACAATCCCCATCAAAATACCAATGTCACTTTTTGCATATCTAGAAAAAATAATTCCATGCTTCATTTGAAACCAGATAAGACCTCAAATAGCCAAAGCAACCTTAAGCAAAAGGAATAGATCTGGAGGTGTTATTCTACCAGACTTTAAGCTATACTACAAGGCTATAGTAACCAAAACAGCATGGTACTGGCACAAAAATAGAGAAAATGGAACAATAGACCAACAGAGCAGAATAGAGAACCCAGATATAAAGCCATCCACATATTCCCATCTGATCTTTGACAAAGCAAACAACAATTTACACTGGGGAAAATAATCCCTATTCAA
Source organism: Lemur catta (assembly GCF_020740605.2). Lineage (NCBI taxonomy): Eukaryota > Metazoa > Chordata > Mammalia > Primates > Lemuridae > Lemur > Lemur catta. The sequence goes on along the minus strand of NC_059139.1, from coordinate 15,288,848 downwards.
TAAATGGTGTCAGGAAAATTGCATAGCCACATGTAGAAGACTTAAACAGGATCTATATCTCTTACCACTCACTAAAATTAATTCAAGGTGGATAACAGACTTAAACCTGAAACATGAAACCATAAGAGTTTTAGAAGAATTTCTAGAAGAAAATGTTGGAAAAAGTCTTCTAGATATTGGGCTAGGCAAAGAATCTATGAGGAAGACCCTGATGGCATTAGGACTTTTTATATAGGAAAGTTTTATGTAAAAGATTATTGTCAGACTCACTTTACTAATCAAATTTCAAGTCAGTTGGCTCTTGTACAGCAGATGGCAGACCTGGACTTCCAGAGAATAAAACAGTTCATTTCGGTGTCAGTAGTTATTCTTGAAATCTTGATTGGCAACTATGGCTCTAGGTTAGTAAAATTAAATTTGCTTCTAATTAGTTATAATTATCAGGTATCAATTTCAAATTCCACTGCTCTATTAATTTTGGAGACTGATTTAGAATATGAAGAAATATAGAATATTAAATATGACTCTCCTGTTTTTGATTGAGCATCTTCCCAATGTAAAATTACTATTTGAAAGCACTGATAATTAAAATTCTGAGATTTTGTAATATATTATTATATAATTGTATTATATAATACTATATACATATAGTCAAATTTCATTTGTTAATTAGTTATTTAATGTGGTGACAGATACACAAAATATTAGATCTTACACTACTCAATATATATAAATAGACGTTAAACATAGTGGAATACATGGTTATGGGTTAGTTTAATTATATTTTAGGACAAATTTGAAAAGAGAAGTGGGTTGAAAACATTATGAAGGATTTTGTAATGTCAATTGAATCATTTTCATAACATGTGGCAATGATCCCTCCCTTAGGTAGGGCAGTACAATCTTGGCAATGCTGAACTGGATGTGGCTTAAATATAGAGACTTTCAGTCATTACTTCCTTGAAATGAAACTATACACCTGCTGTTAAAGTTCTATTTTGTGAACTAATTCACCATCAGCCTCAAATCAAGTGAAAAGATGAAGGATTTCAGAAACCCTTCCTTTTTTACTTACTAGCATAGAGTTCTCTTTATGTCATGATTACCATTCTTGTTTAAATCATGCTGAAAAACTCGCTGTTTTACCAGGAGAGCAAAGTACATTGCTACAGAATTCAATTTGGGAGTCTGTGAAGCAATTAAACACTAAAACAGACAAGCAGTAGGGGACTCCTTCGGCTCAAGAGAATAAATTAGGAATGATGTTAACACAGTTAAGTTAAAGAGAAATTTTAATGGGTAGGCTCAGATGGAGAGTTTGTGGAGGCCAAGAAAACCTCATAATGAGTATATTCTAGAATTATACTTAAAATCTAATTAGATCTCAAATAGAATATTATGAACACATGCTCTATTTAAGTAAAATCTTGCTAATTTTTGATTATATAATCTCTTGTGGCATAATACAATCCAGATTAGATACATAATAAAAGTTGTACATGTTTCACATGTAGTTTAACAGATTCATAAATATGAGGCAATGCATTGACACAAATATACATATACATATGTGTGTGCATGTGTGTATATGTACATGTATGTGTGTATTTCCTAATAGCCTTTATTAAAATTCAGCAAATATGTATTGAGTTATCTACTATATAGCCGTATCTATGTTCAGGAAAACAAAATACAGACTCTCTGGTTTTTGTCATTTTTCTGAACATAGTTCTTTTGGGGAGAAAATCATTTACGTAGAAAGATTGTGAAGTAAATATTATAATCTAGGTAGGCATGAAGATCATTTTTCTAAAACACTGACTGTGTGGGAGAAGGGCAAGCTTGTAGCCCTGGCTTGGGTGAAGCAAAGGCATTACATGTAACCAAAATGTTTGTACCCCCATAATATTCTGAAATTAAAAAAAATAAAAAAAAACACTGATGGACATACTAATAATTGGTTTCATAATGATATATTATCTTAATCCTTAAATCTTATATTTGGGAATGAGTCCTCTGGTTATGAAACCCAAATTCTGTGACTCAACCCAGATCACTCACATGGTTTTATAACTGGATGCCGAACTTCCAGCTTTCCTCCAACAAAATTAATTCTAGTGGTCATGGATTGTAAAAAGATCTTTTTAAAATGATTCATGAAAAAAATGCTAAAATACCTTCCTGTGGGTTTACAGGATCACTTTTAAAATTTGACTAGTCATCATTAATTGTGGATTTCTCTTAACAATACACATATTTCCAGATGCAGACGTATAGAATCAAAATCTCCAAGAAGGAGTCTTAGAATCTTAACATTTAACAAGTGCCACATTTAAGAAATATACTTTCCTAGTTTTGAAAAGCATTGGTTACTCCAGTCTGTGCCTGGTCAGAAACAGAGACCACAGCCATCTTAAAAAAAATAATATGAGAAATTATTAAAGAGACAATGAGGTTATTATCTAGATAATTGAAAGGTAAAAAGAGAACTCCAAGATATTACAGAAGTATCAATTGCAAGACACAACTGGCTCTTGTCCTGAGGGAATAAAAGGAAATGATTGTAATAATTCAAATTTAGAATTCTAGAAGGGGCTTCTGAAACTGAAATGTAGACCTCTGAATCACAGGTGATGCTGGATGGTGCAAATATCTCTGAGCTGAGTAGAAGCTCCCCAACCCCACTCCACCCCTACGGAGCTGACACTCAGCCCTCTGAGGTGGGACACAGTGATACTGGTTGTACAAACAATGGAAAAACTGAAGACTTGATTCAGCAACTGGTATAAAAATGACTTGGTGCTCTGAGCTGAAGAAGCCTTGCTGGGCTGCTGCCCACAAGGGACCCATAGGAATTACATGGAAAGCGTAAAACTCATCTTACTTTTCCAACCTTACAGCCTCAGCCCCCTACTCCCTGTTGGATAGCTTTGCATAAAGTCAGTTAGAAAAGAAAAAAATATGGTTTGCAGAATCCCAGTGTCAGCCTATTAGAGTACAGAAAGGTGCTTTTGGAGCTGGGAAACTATTTATTGATAACTGGCACATAGGACTACCTGATAAAATAGAAAGATATGTTAGAGTCCACATGAGCCTACATGGTTTTCACAGGATCTGCCCATTAGTCATCCTTTAAATGCAGCTCCCATCAAGTTCCTATCTGTGCATCATCTATTCTAAATAATTTACCCAATTTATTAAATATGAAAGATTGTGTAAAACACTGTCTTTGTTCTTTGCTTTATCTGCATAAGATGAACTTTCCTCTTTTATCTACCTGAATAATGTCTTATTGCCCAGGATTCTGTCCATTTTCAATTCTCCATGAAGGCTATTTTGATCCACATTTTTCAACCCAACAAACATATATAAATATATATATATCATATATAATGTGTGAATAATACACACATATATGTGTATATATGTAAAATCTTTAATGGTACCTTTAATATTAATATTTGTATAGTTTATTCTGTTACAAAATTATAACCTCTGAACCTAACCTACTGTCATTAAACAATATCTTTCAGAATGAGTCATGTTATCTGTTTTATCAAAGTGCATGACATGTGGCAAGCAGTGAAGTTCTATTCTTTAAGAACAGAATTAAGATATGTAAGAAGATTTCACTGATTAATTTGGACAATTAAATAGGGATTGGAAAGTGACAAATACTTTACCAGTAGCATTTCTGCAGGAAGACTGTCAAGAGCAAAGGCAGTCATAAAAAGACATGCCTCAATCAAAGAGAGACAGATCAGATATAAAATATCTTGCACAAAATCTATTTTTTAATCATGAACATAAGCATATGTAGAAAGTCAATTTTGCTGTGAAGTAAGAAGAATAAAAATCCATGATAATAACAAACACAACAAAAAAGCATTTGTTTAATTTGGGATTTAGAATTATAGAAAAAATTAATTTATTCATAATGAAATATTTAACATTTTTTCATCATTAATCTATGGTAAACCTTATAGAACATGTTGAATATGCAAGGTAGTATATGTTATGTAGAAAATATGGTTGGGCTTAACTTGAAAAGAAAAAACAATTTTAGATGAAATGAAGCTTTTGTTTAAGCTAGGGTTTGAATAACTACTGTTATGAAGATTATAATTAATTTAATTTTATTCATACAAATTTCTCATGTATAAAAAGCAGGTCAGGAAAGCTTTTCCCCATGAAAATAAAAATAAATAACAATTATAGTACTATAACTTTTCAGTGGATTTTTGCATAAGTTATTATCTCATGTAGTCCTTAAAATAAGCCTCTGTAGTCCTTGTTAGGAATTTTATTTCCAGGATTCTATGGCACAAAATGGTTAAGAAATCTTCCAAAGCAGTGAATTACTTAAAGTGGCAGAAAACATGTCCATTAAATCCCATATATACTTTATGTCAAACCACATCCTTTTTCTCAGAAAAGCAACTAATTTTAATTACAAGGCCACCCTGAATGGTTAAGACAATGAAACTGCATGTCAGAGCAAGCAGTAACATAAAGACAATTTATGGTGAGAAAATTATTCCCTTTTTCTCTTTCTCTTTCTGTTATCCTCCAAACCCTATATGCAAGAATACTGAATGAAGCTAGTTCTGAAAACACTGAAAACGATCCAGAAAAATATTCTCTTCAAAAATGAATTAAGCATGAAACACAAGAAGATCCATATTTCCAGATCTTCAGAAATATTTTCATTCTCTAAAATGAAATGTCTCATATGAAGTTATTAAATGTTTTTAAACCACTTGAGTCATTTCTATTTGCAAATTATACCTTTAATAAAGCAATGTTTACCAAAATGAATCCTAAGAACTATAAATGTTAAATATGATAATTAAGATGAAAATAATAGCTTATACTGAAAATAATTAAAAGAAAGAGTTAAGATGTAGATGACATTTTTAAACAGTAAGAAGTTACTGAGGTGGACATTTATTTCTGATGAAAGTACAATAGAGATTTTATACCAGAAACAGTGAGCCTACTTAGAGTCAAAAAATGTATCATTATTATTATCATTGTTGATATTTTGTGAAAGATGAGGGTTTCTATTATCTTCAATTGGTAGAAGAGGAGCCTAAGATCAAAGACTATTAACTAAGAAACATGGAAAGTCTTAGAAAAAAGAAGCAGAGTCATTACATTATCAGTCCAGGGATTCCAAATATTAAGAGTTCAGAGTACTTTGAGAGAACAGAGTGATTGACAATGGAAGGTTATAGTTTGGCTCATATGGTGGGCAGAATCCTAAATGCCCCACAGGACTTCTCTTCCCTGTATAATCCCCCTCCCTCAAGTTATGATTGGACCTGTGATGATGATGGATAGCATTGCCAAGATTATGTTACTTTATATGAAAAAGGAACAGGGATTTTTTTTTTTTACAGATACAAGTAAGGGCCCTAATATTAATAATTTCACTTTGAATTAGTCAACAGTTTGATTCTTCTGAACAGAGCTAATCTAATCATTCAAGCCCTATAAAACAGGACTAAGAATCATGGAGACACTTCTAGTGTTGAAAAAGAGGGAACATCTACCAACTGGGAATCGCAAACATACAATCACAAGAAACTTGAAAAAGAACCCTTACGTAAAAATGAAAATGAAACCTAGTAAACATCTTGGTTGCAGCCCTATGCATTCCTTAACAGATGATTCAGCTAAGCCATGTCTTGACTCTTAGCACATAAAACTGTGAGGTAATAAATTGGTATTTTATTAAAAACCTAATTTTTCCATAATTTGTTACACAGAATTAAATTGATTGATTTTGTTATAAGAAATGGTGTGGTGCTACAACAAACACCTTAAATATGAGAGAAACTACTTTGGAACTAGGCAATGGGCTCAGGCAGAATTTGGGGGTGTATGATTGAGAAAGCAAAATTAATTTGACAGTTTGTTAATATTAGTAGAAATCAGGATATTCAGTATGGTGAAGACACAGGAGGAAGTGAAGAACATCCTATTGAAGAATTAGAGAAGGTAGGATCCTTGTTATATAGTGGCCAAAAACTTAACAAAGTTGTGTCCTGCAATTATATGGAAAGAGAAGATTATAAGAGAAATTTATAGGTACAACTTGGATATACCTTAGGAGATTTCTGAGCACAGTGTTGAAGATGCTACCTGGTTTCTTCTTTCTACTTATGTGAGAGAATAGAGATAAATAGAGGGAAGAATTTCTAAATATAACAAAAACCAGACTAGATGATTTTTAAAATTTTCAGCCTATCAAAAAGGCAAAAGATGCTAAAATTTTGAAATGGCAACTGAAAACATGACATAGAGAACAAGCTAGGTGTAGATGACTGTACAACCCTTTGCTAAAACTTCAGATAGATCAAAAGGTCAGAGTACATAGTGACACAAAGTGTCCTTCAAAGAGATTAAGGGTGTACATCAAAGAACTTTTCAAATAAACCAGGGAGTCCCTGGGAAGCTTAAGCACATTGTCTCTAATTCATCTCAGCAAAAGCCCAAGATAGAGAAAAGATTATCTCGAAAAGATTTGTGGTTGTGGTATTTGTCTAATGAATTAAATCCCCTTGAAATCCAAGAAGGCTCACAGAGTTCTTGAGAAAATTGTTTCAACAGAACTTCTGTCAGTCAGCTTGGAGTAAAAGAGAGAGAGTATGTAATGAAATAAGGCTGTCAGTCTTACAAAATTTTTTTGACAGGAAGGAGCCTGATAAAAGTACTCAGCTGCAAACACACATATTACCTTTCATGAAAAAAGGAGCAGTGATTCAAAGGGTGGAACCAAAATCCCAGAGGTGAATTCAAGAACCATGAAGGATTATTCCCAGACTTTGAAAGCTAATCAAGGAAAATTCAACACTTGTTCTGATGTGATTTCAGAACTCTTAGGACAAGTGACTAATTTATGTCTTCCATTTTTTCCCTTTCTGAACCAAATGGCTTTAATTATTATTCTATGCTTGTCCAAACATTGTACATTGGAAGTTTTAGGGCCTTTTCTATTTGTCCACAGATAGAAAGTAATTGTGTCTAGCAACCTGTACTGAGATGATTTAGATAATGAGATTTTAGATTTTGAGTTGATGCTATAATGGGATGAGACTTGGGAATATTATGATGAGGGTAAATATATTCTGAAATATAGGACCAGAAGATGGACTGTAGTAGTCAGAATTCTAAGTCTCTAAATTAGCCATTCCCCGGTGCACACTTCTGGTATAATTCTCACCCTTGATTGCAGGCAGGACTTGTTATATGTAGAGGGATTTTTTAAGGCCTTTAATAACTTGTCATTGAGTTAATCAAAGGGAAAGTTAGCCTGACTATACCTGACCAAATTGGGAGATACCCTAAAAGGGAACTAAAAAGTCAGAGAGAGATTCTACTGTTGGCCGTGAAGAAGCAAATTGCCAGGCCTCTAGAACATGAGAGCCTCAGTCCTGCAACCACAAGGAAATAAATTTTTACTCACTGCTTGGATATGTAAAGAAGGTGTCTGTAGTCCAGATAAAAAGTAGCCTGGACCTCTGAGACCCTGAGCAGAGGAGCTAGCTAAGGTATATCTGGACTCCTGACCAAAGAAACAGTAATACGGGTGGTTTTTTTTAAAGATACAATGTTTGTGGTGATTTGTTATGCTGCAATAGAAACCTATTACAGCTGAGAACAGAAAGAAAAGTAGGGTTAGAAATTTTTGTCCAAGGGAACACACGAAAAGGGGACTCTCTAGTCAAGGGAAATGGCATTCACTTCATCTAAGATTGAGGGAACAGCAACACATTGTATTATATAACTAAAATTATTTTAGTGTGACTATAAAAAATTATAAAGGGATAGCAATAGCAATATTGGTGATGTCTCAGATGCTGTGTCAAAAGTTTTGTATTTAAAATATATGAACGTATTTAATTTTCACAATGTCGTCATCAAGTAGATTTTACTACTATCCCATTTTACACATGAAGAAATTGAGGTGCAGAGAAGTTTCATGTAACTTGCTCAAAGTCACACACCTAATAAGTGGTGTAAGCAGAATTAAAATGCAGGTAGGCTATCTCCAGAAAGCTCTGAAGCTCTCACTATAGTTAAAGATTAAGATCTAGTCAAAAAACAGAAAGTTTCAGATGGTCATTAATTAATAAAAATAATTTATTTAATTTGCTCTTCACACCAGGATCTTACACAAGAAGCAGCTCCCAAGATTGACTGTATTTGTCTTCCTTCATAAGTGTCATCATTTGTATATTACCTTAGCTTCAGATATGACATATGTCTACACAAATGTGTTAGGACACACCAACTGCTCAGAACAGGTAGCGTGCAATAATCTTGTTATTTAAATAAAAGCTGTGACCCTTATTTGATTTTGGGCCTTTGTGTTTGGCTCAGGATTGTCCAGTACTTAATAACATATCTTCATATTCTTTCTTTCTGTTTCTCACTTTGTCTCTCTCTCTTTTTCTCCCCCTCTCTTTCATTTGTTTCACATACACTTCTCAATTATTAACCTTCTTATAGAAGTACTCTTTCTTAAATCACACGTCTTTGTTGTTCTTACACCATTTTTCTATTTTCTTTAATTCCTGCAGTATATTTTGAGTATTACCATGAATCCTCACAGAATCATAGTCTTCTTTCAAGCTTTCAGAACCTCTTGACATTTGTTTTTTTATATAATGCCCACAGCTTTTAGCTATACTTAGCAGGGGAAAAGGAAAAATTGTATCTTCTCTTTCTTGTCCTGGAACTGGATGTTCCCTCATTCCCTTATTTTTTTTTAATTATGATTTTTCTTTAATTTGGCAAGAATGTCCTAGCCAATTTCAAAAAATGCATCCCCACATTTTTACTTGATATTCCCATTTCTGTAATTTCAATAATTTCAAAAGCTTTTTCTACTATTTGACAAATATTGATTATAAAGTTAGAGTCACAGAAATGGAAGTATTCCGTTACTCCGGCTCCTTATCAGACAGGAACAGGTCCAATATTACTTTTAATTCTTCCATAGCTTTTGTCCACAAAATTCTCTCTCCTCTTATTATAAGAATTCCTGTCAAATAGCAAATTGTTACATAAAATTCTATAAATAAGGCAGTTCAAATTTTAAAGCTAATTACTTCTGATTGCAACAACTGTGACCATCACAGAGAAAGTTCAAAAGATGCCAAACTGGAAGGTGGTCCTCTTTCATAGTATCTGCAGTGAGCTGGAAAGATAACTTCATATATGGTACAGTTTAAGTGAGGGATCATTGGATCCTTGGTTCTCTGCTACTCAATGACAATTACACAGGCACATTATTTTTAAAAAATCACTAGCAATCAAATGTAAGCCTGGACCTAGATTTGACATAAAATTACTATCTGTAGCATGAAAAAAAAAATAAGATTTTGTATCTATGATTTAGAGCTCCATTGCATTATGTCTATGAAGTATTACTGATGGCTTTTATAAGTGACATATATTTTGATGTATGTCACATTAGGTCTTTGGTTTAAATATGTATTTAATCATTTGAATCAACTAATGTGATTCAAATCAACTAATGTGATTCAAATGATTAAAATGAGTATGCATTATTAAAGTACTTTTATAACAATTCAAAATTTTTACCAAGACAAAATTCATTTTTCAGTAATAGTTTATTTCTTTAAATTTTATGAGGAACTATGATAAAATACAATAATAATATTTTATTAATGAGAAAGAGAGAAGATAATTATTTAAAATGGCATAGAGTGTAAATGTGGGATTCTAGGACTTCAGGGAAGTATAAGACTATCTCTGTACATTAGTTACCTCATCTGGGAATAGAATGTGTACTAATACCTAACTTCTGAGAGTCCTTGTGAGTGTTGGATGAGATAATATGTCTAATTTCATCAACCACTACTTGACTCACAGTAATCTCATGAAGTTACAGAGTGTATTCGTTTTCCATTTCATGAATTCATATTTGCTCTTTCTTTTATTATTACCTTAAGGATTCATATCATTACATTTTAGCTCTTTGCTACTCACAAAGTGGTCCCTGAACATTAGTGTCAATCACAAGCTTGCTAAAAATTCCAAATTTGGGGTATAACCCTAGCCTTACTGATCAGGATTTGAATTTTGATAATAATTTAGGTGATTCTTATGCACATTAAAGTTCATGGAGCACTGATAGAGGTGCTACTTCTAATCATTCTTTACATAAATTTATTATAACATCTTGTATACCTAAATCATTCCCCTATTACCTTGTATTAGCTGAATTTGACTTCATAAGGATTCTTTTTGTATCTGGATAATTTTCAAAATACAATTTCAAGTTAAAATCCAATTCAAAATGAAGCAAATTACTGTATGAAAATTTATAATATAAAATATAAGATGATGAAGAAGGAGAATGAAGAAGTGGACGAGAAGTGATCAAACTGCATTTAAAAGCTCGTCAATTATTTAAAAGTTTATCAACCTAAAAATACTTGTTTTTTCTTTAGCCATTTGATTTGTATTTGCAGCCCACACTTTGACAACATGTGAAGAAAAAAGTGCGGCGAGTGTGCACAATCTTTGATTGATGTTCATTGCAATAGTTGAGCTATAGAGGCTATTACAAAACATTGTCCAGCACTTTGGGGCTTTATAAAAAAAATAAAACAAAAAATATGAATTATTGCAGACTTTCCTAGAGCAAAATGCACCAGAGTACAACATAAGTAAACCATGGTTCAATGACTCCCACTCTACAGAAAGCGATTTAGATTGTGATGTATATGAAATAAAATGCTGTAGATATACTCACCTCACAAAGTCACCCATAGGGCACCATGAGATGAGGCAAGTGAGGGATCAATGACAATGTGCTATCTAGAGACTGTTTGGTAGAATCCTACATATTATAGTACAGTCTTACTGTAGGCAGTATTTGCAGGTTTGCTGGGAAAGAATTTTTAACACCACTATCAGTGCAATCTTCCATGTGTTTCTTAAGTAATTTGTTTTGTATGATCCTGACTTTGATTGGCATTTCACATTCCAACATTCTTTGACTCTCTGTTATATAGAACAATTCATATATGATGCTCTGTCTTCCCTCCCCTTTGTAGTAACACATATATGTGTAATTATTTTTTTTACTAAAAATTATACATTGAATATATTTTCAAATATTATTTCAATAAAATATTTTATTGTGTTTCTAGGAATGTGAGAAAATCCACCAGCATCTTTAACAGAATTCTAAATAAAATATTTCTATGGAATTATAAATTATATTATCTATAATCATTACTATGTAGAACTATATTAGTAATTAAATTGAGCGTATATTTTTAGTTAAAATGTATGTAAAATATAATATTTCACATACATTTTCATAGTGGTACAGTTTCCAGTGAATATTTCAACAAAAATAATCCAAACTTGGGGAACAGATTCAACATTCTGATGAATGCATTCTTAATATAATTAGTGGCCTGTCATATTCAGATGAATAAATTTTTAGAAAAAATATTTTTTCCAATTAAAGTTACAGTTATTAATAATATGTCAGGCATTCTATGAATAGGGGAGCAATTTGTGATTTAATAAATAAATTCCAAATAGCTTAAAATGTTGAAACAAGGACACTTCAGAATTAATAATGCTAATGTCTTGAAATTTCTCGACAATGTTAAGTTCTGTTCCCTTTTAGCACCTTTGTCCTAGTTGACCGCATCCATAAAGTGATGATCCAAGTATGTATACCTTATTTTTATGACTTCTCTTAGTAATCATCTTATGCATGCAATAACTTCCTATCTTTCCTTGGATGCCTCAAAACTACCACAAATTCAATATTACAAATTAAAACACAAACACTGCCTCATGTAAATTCTCTCCAATGTTAAAATAAATTAAATCTAACTATTTCAAGTTAATCAGCAACTTAGCACCATCCTTCATACCTCCTTTTGTTTTAATGCCAGAATATAGTATCTTACCATCTGCTCTCACTTTTACCCATTTGAAGGCATCGTCTCTCTATAACCTCCTAAAACAAAGTTAACATAATCTCTTGCCTGATATCTGCAAACTTTCTATTATCTCTCTTCAGTTAATATTTCTCTTCTTGATATAGTTTCTAATCTTACTCCTCTGCTAGTAAAGTTTACTAGCAATTCAGACTGGAAAGGCCAAGATAACTATGAAAGAAAAGAAAAGGGAAGTTTAAGTAAGATATGAAAGAAAAGATCTCAGAAAATAGGTCATACAATCCTACCCTTAATTTTAATTCTTGAGAGATATGAATCCCTGATTTTTCTGGTTATACAGGATTGGATTAGTCTTCCATTAACTTATAACCCTGGACATGTGCACCAAGGAAGCCTTCTTAGGGAATTCTCAGCTTCCATTCATATTACATCATAAATTGATTGGGTAGATATGAAGTTATTTATTACCTAGGTAGTAAAGAATACTCACTCAATACAAAGTCAAAGTTCACTTTTTACCTCTTTCCTCCACACTTCTTTCCTAAGGACCTCAATTTGGGCAGGTAGAAATCTCAATTTTCAATTTGTGGAATCCTTGTTGTATCCTCTATTGGATCTTATTTAATAAAAGCTCTAAACTAGCATTTCTCAAAGTTAGAAAGCTAAGAACAAATTTCTGTGAATTAGTAAATAGGTGAAATGGTGAGAGGTACCAGTTACATTTATGGCATTATTCTCAGACCTGGATACGGAAGAATCATTTATTCAGGGCAAATTCTACATCTTACAACAGCTCAAATTCCCACGATGGGATGATAGCTCACTACAGCATCGAACTCCTGGATTTGTGATCTTCCTGCCTCAGCCTTCCAAATAGCTGGGATTATAGGCACACACCACTATGCCTGAATAATATTTTTTTATTTTATTTTTTATAGACAGGGTCTAGATTCTTGCTATATTGCCCAGGCTGGTCTTGAACTCCTGGACTCAAGCAATCTTCTTGCCTTGGCCTCCCAAAGTGTGGGAATTACAGGCATGAGCCACCATATACGGCCTAAAAGTCAAATTTAGGTAATGTTAGTCACTGGCATTCTTCAACAAAAATAAAATTTGTAACTGAGCCGCTTATACAGCCCTCGATAATCTGGCACCTCTCAGTCTTTTGCCTTATCCTTATCTCATTTACTAACCTACTCTTCTATAGCCATATAAAACTTAAGAATGCATATCTTCTATCCTGACAACCTGGATATTTAACATGCACTTTTAACTACCAGGGTTACTTTTTCTTTGATTGATAATTTATATACTAACTCCAGGTTTCTGCTTAATAATTAATTTCATAAGTATTCTTCTATAACTTCTAAATTATTATGAGTATTATTACATGATCCCTCTGCCTTGTACCCCATTTTATAGTACTAGTAATCTCATAAATACCTGTCATTATTTGTTTCTTGGCTATATTCCCAGCCAGACAATATGCTTTATAAAGTATATAATCAGGTCTGCTTTACTTAGTCCGGTGTTTAGCAAAAAGACTTCAGTAAGGCATGCGTTTAATTAGTCATTGTTAAAATAAATTAAAAAAAAAGATTATTTAGACACAAAATGAAATGCTTAAGAGAGTGATTTTTAAAGCCCCATACATTCCCATTTATTCCCTATTAGTACTCTTACAGGAATCTGCTAGCCTTTCATTCTCATGCATTAGCTGGTTCCCTTTTTAAATACTTATGGATCAAATTTCAACTTTGTCATGTATATTTTCTCAGCTTCTTTTGTGTATGCTTATTGCAAATCACCGTATAGAGACTACCCTTACTTGAATTTATTATAAAGCCTGGTCAATGCGTGTTTGCTAAGTTATTCCATTGCTAAATTATCTGTTCTTACATTAGCAATCATTTCATTTTTCTTTTGATTTTCTCTCTCTCAAATCCTCTCTTATTTTTTTTACCATGATATCATGGTTCTGAATAAATGCTTCAGAGTCTGCTGACTGCTAAATATCTAATTCCTAAACCTCAAGTGTGTGTGTCTGTGTTTAAAAAAAAATGCTAATTTATACATCTTTACAGTTCAATAAAATTTGCCATCATTGTTTTAGAGATTTAGAATTTATTTACTAAGGTTGCATATTTGTAATATTATCTGAATTATGAGCTAAATTGAACTGATTGTATATGGCTATAATTAAAATGCATTTAAAAGAAAAATTGTTTAACTAAAAAAAGTAAAAGCAAAACACTCATATTAAGAAGGTACATAGAATTATATGACAGAAAGACAGTATTCAAAGAAAGCAAATTTTTATTTATCTAGACTGGAAAAATCCAAAGTTTATAATCCTCTTCTTGCCCAAGTTACTTTTCTAAAATGAATTTCTTCTTCCTTAAATGGACTAAATACAAATAGGATTCAGACAGCACTACTCTAAGATGAGGTTTGTTTAAATTTGTGATTTGATAGACTAAAAGGAAAGAACAATTAGAAAAAATTATCTGTTTAAATCATCATGAGATTTCCTGAAATTAATATTGTAATTATAAAACCACAAAATATTTGTTATGCTGTTCTGATTGAAATGTTACTTTCCCTTGGATGCCTTCTTCTCATTTTAGGTGTTGATGCAAATGTCAATTTTTCTGTTAAACCCTCCAATACCACCCTGCCTATCTTAGCAACAACTCACTCAGCCTCTGTCCATCATGTTATCCTATTTGACTATTCCCAGGGAATTTATGATTATCTAACATTGTTCTATATTTTCCAGACCCAAATGCAAGCTCCTTGTTACTTTATTATTCACTGAATCTATAGTTTCTAGATTACTATTTGGCACAAGCTAAGTTAAAAATATTGTTTTATTAAGTGAATACATCATGTGCCATTGTATATATTATTAAAATATTTTTACTGAGAACATATTAATTTAATAATAGGAAGAAATATTAATAGCAATAGTTTCATCTTTTCTTTTTCAATGAATTTTTTAAAACTATGAGAATTAAATGATAAAAGTCATTTTTATCATCAACTATTCACCTGAAGTTATGAACAGTTTATTTATAATCTGATAAAATACATCTTACTTCTGTCTGATAACAGCATATTTAGGACATTATAAATTCAGTAATAAAATAAATTCTTTAGTGCACCATTATTGCTATAGCCAAAGTGTGCTTCAGCATGTAGAACAACTGTAAAAATAACAAATCTTAGTAGTTCCAAGCATGGGGACATGGGATCTGAGGACAGTTTGCACACACTGACTCTATCCCAAGCTCCATCTACAACTTGGGGAAAGTTAAGTAATCCTTTGAAGCTTCTGGGACCTCTTCTAAAAAATGGGGATAATAAATTCTCTCCCGTCTATCTTGATTTTGCAGATTTAAAGAAATATCATATATGAAAGACTTAAGATATTTTCAGATACATCCTTATTAGTACTGTACCTAAATTAGGTGATATGAGGATATAACATCTTTCAATAAAGTATTAATATTCAGATATATGTTATAATCTTTATTGTATATTTGAAATATTTATATTTTAAGAATTCAAGAGTAAAATGCATTCTGAAATAAGATAAAATTTTGCACTTTCCATGACAGACTTTAAATATTTCAAGAACACCAGAATCATAGTTTCATTACTTAATAATATTTCATGAATTAGAGGGAAAAAAAGCAAGAAGCACTCAATTTATATGAAACAAATTTTTAAAATGTGTTTGAAATAGGACATTTGCAAATAGATATATGTTTAGCAGAGCAACGTTTAATATATGGGATTCTGAGCGATTTAGATTCTAATTGCCCTTGGCCAAATTAAGTACTTCATAAAGATAAAGTAATCAGAGACTGTATCTTCTTTTTCTTTTAAATGATTATCTAAATCTTTTACTGAGCTATGTGGATGTGTTGCAAATAGACTTCCCTCTTTCATTAAGTAGCATCCTATGTCAAATATATCAATACTATCAATTCCAATTTTGAGTCACAAAATGAAATAAACAATAAAAAATGCAAATTAGTAATTAGGTTACTTAACTGGCATGGCTTATCATATGAAAGAGAGGGACAAGAAACAGAAGGCAAGACAGGGCTTTCAAATATCTACTCTTTTCCATTATTGATCATCTTTGTCTCTGTATATTATATTAATTAATATTCAAATGTGTTGTCCTACTATTATCCTAACTAGTAATTTATTGCAATTTGAAACATGTATTTTAACATTGAGCTTTTCCAGTAAACAGTAATTTATAACTGGTAAGACATTTAAGAGATTGAAAACGTCATTTACAAAAACATTAACATCTGCTTCAGGAATCTTTATTTACTGAATGACATACAATATTTAAAGATATATAATATTACTCAACCCTGAAGAATAATCATGTACAGAGTATAGAACTCAAACTTTGATTTTTGAAAATGGCTTTTGAAATGTCTTTCCACTAATTAACTAAGTCTTTGGCTTTGAACAAGTTGCTTTACTTGAATGACTTTTGGTCTCCTCATTTTTCAGATATGAGTAATAATAGTGTCAGCTTGTATATTTGATATAATTATGTTAGTATTACTATACAAATAATAATAATGAGCACCTGACAGATCAATTACTATTGTTATTTAAATCAATATATTTTTTAAAAAATCCTTGAATCTAATAATTGCAGAAAATCTCATTGAATTTACCTGGTTGATTATATAGTCTTCATATTTTTAAAAGTAAGTGAATTCAATTAACTATGTAAAATGTATTCAAAAATTAACTAAGACTGAAATCAAAGCATTCCTTGTAAAATAAATTTTAACTTAAAAAATAGAGGTGGGGAGCAGGAATAAATATTCTATGTAATACATGCTTTTATTCTAAAAATTATCAAATATATACAAGTATTAACATCTATTGATTCAGCTGGAAGATGCTGTTGAAAATTATGACAAGTAATTCTCTTGCTTCTTTTTTATTCCCCATTTGGCCTGTTATTATATTAAGTATGCTATCAGTAAGAATACTTCCCCCACGTAACCCTATGAAATAATCGCACCACATGGCATATAAAAGGTTCATATTCAGACTGTTATTTTGGTTTCTTTAGCAACACAAATGCACCTGTTCTCAACACAATTAGGATGGGCCATATTGAAGATAATCAAAACAAATAATGAAAAATGGCTTTGCTTGATTTGGAAAATAAGGCATAATGCCTACTCAGGCAAAGCTCTGATAGTGATACTGTGTGGAATTAACATATTTAATGAAAATTGATTTTGTTTATGTACATAGGTAATGGATATGCTTGCATAATTTCTGGGCACTGGCTCATAGTTATTAATTATTATTTTATAATTTACCCAGGACAATTCAAGCCAAAGGTAGCATCTGTTTGGCACCAAGGTTCTACTTAGATTTAATTTTCCAGTTCAGGGAAATAGCTACAGAGAGTCAAATAAACTATTCAAGGTCACAAAAACAGTAATCTGCTTTGATTAGAGATATATAATCTACTGCAAGCTAGATACTCAATTATAGGAGTTTACCAGGAAAATAAATTCTTGTCTATATGTTATAAGGAGACAAAAATGATAAAGAATGATAAAGAATTGTTTTTCTTTTTAAATAGAGAGCCCTTTTCCCTTTAGAATTTCTAAAAATACATTTATGATTACTATGTTAATAGTTTCTTACAATTGTCTTTCTCACTTTACCAAGACAATAAAAAAGTACTTTGTAATGCATGTGCTATCTAATTATAAATAATCTTTTGAATTAAAATTTACATATCTAAATAACTATATACATATGACTAGACTTGACTATAACTTTTAAAAATTTGGTTAAAAAAATCAACCTGTAAATCACTCTTCAGATTTGGTACACCTTCTAAAAATTTGCTAACATATGCATCCTTGACATTTGCATAGTGTTTTGCAGTTTAAAATTCACTGTAACACAATTTCATTCCAAACAGTAATCACAATAAGAATTTTGTTAACATCGTTACTTTATAGAGGGATTTGAGACTCAGGGAGAATATTATCTTTATAAATGAACACATTTAGTAAGTGAGCCCAAAAAAGTCAGGTCTTTTGATTGTAATCCAGGAGGGCCTCTACCTTGTTCACTGCCATCTCTCTAATATTAGATGTGAAGCTCAGGGTGAGATTCAATCCACATTGGGTGAAATGAATTGTATTGAAATCTGCTCTTTCCATTATATGTTTCTTCCTCATTCAGAGACGAATTCTTCTGTGTGCAGTGTAACCATTTCAAGTATATTCCTTTATGAAAGTTTGTAATTTTATGGAAAATTCTCTTAGGCACCAAGCAGTGTTTGTGTCTCCTGTGTGGTCTGTCATTAAATGA
Source organism: Lemur catta (assembly GCF_020740605.2). NCBI lineage: Eukaryota > Metazoa > Chordata > Mammalia > Primates > Lemuridae > Lemur > Lemur catta. The sequence goes on along the minus strand of NC_059139.1, from coordinate 15,270,501 downwards.
CTCTGAAAATATAATAATTAAGAAACAATTGTCTGTGACCCAGGAATTTTATATTCCCAGTCTAATTGAGAATCTACCTCAAAGAGAAAATATTATTGGTAGGGGATATTTGTCTTCCTGTAGATAATTTGTAGGAATAGTTAAACATATAATGTGCCAGTATATCATATTGAAAGAGAACCTATCTAACATAGCTTTGTCTCTTATATACAATTATACATACTAAATATTGTTTATGAAATCCATGCAGAATTTTTTAAAAAATTAGTATTAATAATAATTATGTATTGTTGCTTGGTATTTTTGAAACTGTTATCTCTTCCCTATATAGCATATATATTGTATAGCATATGTTTTGATATCTTTTCAGAATAAGCTTTCAGATAAATTTCTCCAAAGACTGATAGATACAATGCTAAATGGCATTACATTTGGATATCTGTGAACTAGAAAAAAAGGAGAAGAGAATATATTGCCCCATCATTGCTATACAGTTAACAAACTGGGATTCTATATATTTCCTCATGTCCACAGGACAGGTTCCTATTGAAGGTTCCATCACACAAATGCAATAATTGTATTTTAGCATGTTCTTGCTATCTTCCTTCTTTTTACACACACACACACACACACACACCTATACTTTTTTGAAGATGGTGAATAAAATGCTAGCATCAGTGGCTGTGCATACCCTTCAAATAGGTAGGATTTATGTGTGTCCAATTTTATTCAGTACTCCTAATATTTTCTAGTGTCCTCATGAATATTCATAATATTTTTTAACTCTTCACAAACAAGTCCCAGGTAAGAACCATAAAAATATTATTCTTTATAGTGCATAAATAAAAAACACACTGGGTATCAGCTAAAAGTACTGTATAGGAACAAGTGAGTGAAATCATTCTAACCTGTGTTCAACTCACAAAAGTGTCATTAATTCATGTAGTCATTCAACAAATATTCATTGACCATCAGCATTTTGCCAGACACTGCCTAGTTGCTGAGTATACAGAGGTGACCAAAATGTAATTTTCAGGAAATTCTAGTGGAGAAAAATGTGAAAAATAAATAACTATATAACTAAATTGTCACATAATGATTAAGTGTTATATTAGTTCGCTAGGGTTGCCATAATAAAGTACTAGAGACTGGGTGACTTAAACAGCAGAAATTTATTTTCTTACATCCCTACAGGCTAGAAGTCCAAGATGAAGATGTCAAAAGGGTTAAAGTCCTTCTGAGGTCTCTTTCCTTGGGTTGTAGGTGGCTGTCGTCTCTCCTTATGTTCGTCCCTCTGTATGTGTCTAAACTAATCTCCTTTTTTTTTTATTTTAATGTTTTTCTGAGACAGGGTCTCACTCTGTCTCCCTGGCTAGAGTATAGTGGCATCATAATAGCTCACTAAAACCGCAAACTCCTGGGCTCGTGTCAATCCTCCTGCCTCAGCCTCTTGAGTAGCTGGGACCACACGCTTGTGTCAACATGCCCAGCTAATTTTTCTATTCTTTGTAGAGACGGGGTCTCACTATGTTGCTCAGGCTAATCTTGAACTCCTGGGCTCAAGCAATCCTCCAGCCTCAGCCTCATAATCTCTGCTCCTTATTAGGACATCAGTCATATTGCATTAGGGAGCAAATGACATTATTTTACCTCTTTAAAGACACTATCTTGAAACACAGTCAGATTCTGAGGTATTTGGGGTTACAACTTCAACATATGACATTTCAGGAGACATAATTCAGCTTATGACATGTGCTAAGAAGAAAATAAAGCAGACTAGTGGATAAATATAGTGACTACCTTTTTAGATTGCATAAAGATGGACATTTCCTAAAGTAATATCCTTTCCACTGAAACCCAAATGACATCAGGAGGCAAGTCATGTGTATTTCAGAGATGAGGATGTTTCAGGCAGAGCAAAAAGCATCTGCAAAGGACAGGGCGACAGAAGCCTGAGGGTCCAAGTAGAGAACAGTAGGATGAGGATGGAGGAAGAGTAACAGTTTTGATTATGTAGGACAGTGAAGGTTATGGTAAGATCTTGGATTTTATTTTCTTTCTTATAAGAAGTTGATTGGGGTGTGTAACATGACATATAACATGACATATCCTTCTGAAAACGGTGATAGGAAGTTAAAGATCAAAAAATATTTAAGATGTATAAATAGCATCCATAAAGTAACCCTTCATGCAACCTGTAACTTTTGAAGGCAAGATGAAAAAGTAGTGTCTTTTTACAGAATGAACTATCCCTTAGTGAAATGTCAAAGAAAAGAAAATGTGCCAGAAAGATGATCAAATCAAGACTTTACAATATGTAACTGTTAGGTTTCACTTTCCTTTCCTTAAGTATGTAATTTGAAATAACACTGTGCAGTTACAAAACTCATCAGAAATTCATGTTCATCTTATGAAAAAATCAGATATTCAAAGAAAGAGAAATTATTGAAAAGCATGTTTACACCCTACTCCCTTATTATAGAAAATTATTATTTGACAAACAAAGAACTGTGGCTATGAAAAAGTGCCAGAATATATTCACAGATGCAAAATAGCTTGATTACACTCTACTGCAATTGGGAGTCCAAAGACAGCTGATGCTGTGCATGCTTATAGAAGCCTGCTTCTGAAAAAGAGCTGCCAATGATCCAATTTTCTATGGAAAGAAATTGTTGAAAGGGTATTGAAATAGGTCTGAAATTTCACTTTTAGAAACTCAGATACACTGTATATTAAAGACTCACTCTGGACAACAGATAAATAAGCAGATATTTTACTTTCTAATTTAAACACATTCTGAACATTATAAGTTTTGGGGGGATGTATGATATGTTTTTCTCATTAAGTTTTCTTAATTTTATCAGAATTAAAGCATAAAGGCAACACAGCATCTGTGTAATTCTTCTGCAATCAAAGAAATTTTAAATGTTCTTCCAAAAAATCCCAAAATGCCTCCATCTGCCCTCCCTGAAGAATTGCATAGGTCTTGATATATACACAACCTTGATAAATATAATTGATACTCTTCCAAATACACTTCCATTTAGAACATTTTCTTAGTCACTCTAATTATAGGCCTAGAATTAAAGTAATGGTTTTCAAGAATCCTGTACTGAAGCATAGAGCTGCGAGGAAATTGTGCCCATAAACAGTAGAAAGCCAAAAGCTGACTATAGAACAGTAAAGCTCCAAAAATTGTTACATTGTTCTTTGTCTACTGATAATATTCTCAGTAAGGTAAAAGTATTTAAAAATACCATCAGTAGTTAAAGAGCTTTACTTAACCTACTTCTTTACTTCTTTACCATACACATATAATTTACATGTGTGTATGTATGTGTCTTTGTGTATATATATTAAGAGTAAATATGAAAATTATTAAAAATTTTAGATCTCTACATTAAAATTGCTGATCTAAAATTTAGAGGGCAAAACATGGAGACACAATCCTTTGCTATTTGTTTTCAAAATGTCATAAAGAATGCCTAAGGAATATACAGTCTGAATATGAACCTTTTATATGCCATGTGGTGCAATTATTTCATAGGGCTACATGGGGGAAGTATTCTTACTGATAGCATCCTTAATATAATTACAGGCCAAATGGGGAATAAAAAAGAAGCAGGAGAATTACTTGTCATAATTTTCAACAGCATCTTCCAGCTGAATCAATAGATGTTAATACTTGTATATATTTGATAATTTTTAGAATAAAAGCATGTATTACATAGAATATTTATTCCTGCTCCTCATCTATAGAAGATGTTTGAGTCAAACATATTAATGTTCATCCACTTAGTAAAAATTAGTAATACAAGCAAAGGAAACACAGTGTAAGTTTATGTGCAGAGGCCATGGACAAACCCTAAGCTATGTTAAAAAGATTCAATTTAGGAGACTAGAATTTGAAGCTAGACCCTCTGAGTTTGCAGCTTTACTCCAATAAGCAAAAGCTGTGTGATCTTGAGAAAAGTGTGTAGCTTCTCTGTGTCAGAGTTCATCTGTAAAGCGGGAGTAGTAACTATAACCACCTGAGAGGGTTGTTAGGGTTAATCACAAGGGAGAGTGCTTGGCCCTAAAAGGTTTACTGCTCTATTTTCTGTATCTGACTTTAACTTTTTCCTAAGTTTATAATAAGAATGATAATCCCTAATATGCATGACTATTAAAGTTGAGGTGATTCAACATCCAAGTTCTACGTATGCGAAAAAGAGAATTATATACTTAAGCTTTACAAATGAGGTTGGTGTCATTAGGGAGCTTGTAACAACTATATAAATATATGATTTATGTAGTGATAGTAATATTTTAAACAACTTACTTTGGAGATCTGCTTATGCAGTTTTGACATACTTACTAACACATAATTTTTCATTAATCACAGAAAAATTACCAATAAATATGAAGGATGATAACCCTAAGATATTCTGTGACCAATCACTGTCATTCAGTAATAATTTCAGAAGCAAATTCTTAATACATATGATGTATATATTTAAATATAAATCTGGATAATTTACTAAAATGAGCATAGCTGTTACTATTTGGCCTATATTAGGAAAAAGAGAAGAGGAAACCTGTAATATTATAATACAAATATCAGACAGATTTCTAAAAATAGCAGAGGAAAAATATTAATCTAGGGAAATACAATTCAAGTTCCATTTGAAGAAATTAGTTATTGTGAAAAAAAATACACATTTATAAGCTACCTAATATTAACCAGTCACTGTATTAGTTGAAATCAAAACATTATTAAGTTTAATCTAAATGCTGACTTGGTGAGGTATGCATTATTAAGTTTTCTTTTTTTTTTTCCTTCCACTCTTTACAAATAAAGAAACTAATGCTCAAGATAGATAGAATACCAAGCTTGAGTTGGTATGTGGCTGTATCTGGTCAGAACAAAATCTACCTTGGGGTTCAATAGCAATATGAATATTTACTTTGTATTATAGACATAGGACTGAAAATTTTCCAATGGAATAATTATTCCCAATTTTCATAGACAATTTAATTTTTATTAAATTTAAAATAAATGTTTCCAGCAAAGGATGTAAAACAGCTGCTTTTCTTTTACGTGACTCTTACATGCTAACTTTTATATAATTTTTAAAGTGACTTTCAGTGGTAGCACCTCATTTTATTTCAATTCTAAACAATCTTAGCTCTCAAGAACTGCAAATATTGATATATCCTTGCATTTGGATAATGAAAATCCCAGTGGCCTATTGAACATTTGATTTCGTTCACGATAGAGTTTGTGATTTCTAAATATTAATAGATCAGTTTGGTACCTGAGAGTAGAATATGCTAAAAATCTTTGTGACATGCAGTTCCCTTAGTGGCATTATTCCAGAATATTACGTAATGGTTTTTACAACATAAATGTCTGATTTATTTATTGGGAATTAGTGTTTGTCGGTATATTTTACATTGTCTTCATATATAATTTCAGTTTCACTTTTATCTATTATATATAGTGAGTTTTTAGGGTAAAATGTTTGTTCCTATTTTAGTCACTTGGCTTTTCCTCAGGAGGTAGAGTACATACGTGGGAGGACACTAGCTATGTAGAATGAATACAATCAATCATACCACATGCATTCAAAGCAGCCTCATGCTCGCATGGGAGGGACCAGGGCAAAGGGACAGGAACATCAAATAAGGAAGCAAACTTTAATTTGATATTGTTCTGCAGGTGGAGAATCAAGTTCAATTCTCTTGAGAATATGCTAGATTGGTAAAGCCCCTAAAATAAAATAACAAAAATGTCCTAAGTAGAATCAGAAGTAGGGTATGGAGTCATCAAGTCCTTACCTTTTAAATTATATCTTTTTTTTCCCTAGATTCACTCACCCATTTGTTCATTCATTAATTAATACATAGAATTAACCAGATATTTATTGAGCTATTACTCTACATAAGGAACTGAACTAGGGCTTGAAAATTTAAAGATTGAAAAAAAAAAAAGGTTTCTCACTGCTTAATGGGTTTGGAAATAGGCTGCAAATTAAAATCCTTCTAGAGAATTATCCTACAATGTATCAAGGGGTACATATGTAATGAAGGTAAGTATCAGATTGTATGTAAGAACAAAGCAAAAACTTATCCTGTCTTCACTGAGAGAGGTCATGGGTGACGTGGGGAAGAAAGGAGGAGGAGAGGGAAATTAAGGGAAACTTCAAATAGAGGTGGTGTTTATACTGCATCTCAAGGAATAAAACAGATTTAGATGGGTGGATGAGAAGAGGGTGGTTTCAAGCACACAGACACCAGAGATGTTTGATGTGGCCTATTTACTGTGCATTGCCTTTGGAGCTGAGAATATAATGATGAACATGATAAACGTAGTTTTGCTGCCATCGAGCATGTAGTCAATAGCAATTGTGACAGATGCTCTTCCATGCCCACTGTCCATGTTCTCTTCTCAATTCAGTGCCCCGTCAAGCTTATTTCTATGGGCTTCATCATCAGGCACCCTTGCCCTCTGGCTTATAAGTAAGATTTGTTAATGTGAAGACTGTGAGGAGACTAGAGTATGGATGGAAAAGATGATCAAAGTATTAATGACCCACATTCCAACTTATGATCCCTTTGTACTAGGTGGAAGCTTTGCCAGAGAGAACACTGTTCACCAGAGCTCCTGGCACACCGTGGCCTGGATTGCACTCTAGAGCCAGGAACAGTCCCAGATTATTCTATGTAAACACTCAGATATCTTCCCTGGCAGTATAAAAAAAAAGTGATTTACTGCACTCAAATTAGACTAGTAATTCTGATCAAAAGTGCTCCAATACTATCCGTTTTACTCAAAGTACAGCTCAAAGTCTTTATAATGGTCAGTATATCCTATGGTGTTGCTCCCTGCCCTCCCCAAGCCACCACATCCCTGCAGCCCTGACCACAACCCCTACTACTCCCCCTTTTCTTTCTCAACATCTTGCATTTTTTTGCTGTTTCTAAAATTTGCTAAATTACTCATGCTTAAGGATCTATGCATTAACATTTCTTTAGTTCAAAATATTCATCTTATTTCTGCAAAACTTTCCCCTACTCTGCCCAAATGGTGCCTCTCCACAGAGGCCTCCCATGACTATCCTATGCATCCTATTTCTTACAGCCATTACCACGCTTCGTTTTTCTCCTTAGCACTTACCAAGAAATTGTTTCTTACCTATACCATGAGTTTATTGAAATTTATTCTATCTCCTGCAGCTAAAATATGCATGAAAGAAAAATATTTATTTTTCTTTTATTCACCACTATATTATTTTTCTTTTATTCACCATTACCAACATTTTTGAAAGAATAAATGACTAAATGAAATGTCTGTTTTTACTGAACAGTATTGAGTAGTATATCTGACTCAGTGTATAATTTTGTGTTCTAATTAGTATTATCATTCATACTTTTACAATAAATGAATATTTATATTTACCAAGATTTTACTTTTTTGGTCAGGTGTATATCTTAAATACAATTTTGCTCTCCTTTATCTTCTGAGATAAATTTTCCTTTTTATTATAGTATATTTTTTAGTACTTCTATCAATGAAACATCATGCTGATAAACTGTCTTTTTTCTCCCCCTAAAGACTTCTTTATGTTTTACTAGCACTGGAATAATGAGGTACCTGGTAGAATTCTAAGGTAATAGCTATTTCTCCTTTAAAAAGATACAAACAATAGGATAAAATATATTTCATGTTTCTTATACATATTTACTATTTCCAGGGTTCTTAATCTTATGTATAGGTTAATATTTCCATCTAATGTCATTTTCTTTCTGTTTTCAGGATGCCCTTTAATATTTCTTTTAATTCTGGTCTGCTGGTAATTAATTCTCTGTTTTATGTTTCCTTTTGAATATTTTCATTAGAATTCTAAGTTGACCACTTTTTGTCCTTCAGTATTTTAAGATGCACTTATGCTATCCTCTCTTTTCTCTATTTAATAGAAGTCTGCTTTAATTGCTATATCTTCCTTCTCTTTCAAATGTGATTTTTTTTATTCTGCCTGCTTATAATGTTTTCCTGCTAACACTGGATTTTAATCATTTCATTATGATACCCCTTGCTAAAATTTTCCTTTTGTTTCTTATGTGTTGAGTTGGTTGAGTTTTTTGGATATGTAGGATTTTAGCTTTCATCATTTTTTAAAAAATTTTGGCTATTAGTTTCAAATATTTTTCTTTCCACCCCCTTCTTTCAGAGTTTTTATTAAACAGATACTAGCCGACATAAATTTCTCCCACACTGTACATAGGCTTCATTAAATGTTTTTTTCAGTTTTTTTATTTCCTCTGTGTTTGATTTTGGAAAGTTTCTACTGCTAGTTCTTCCAGTTTAGTATCTGATGGTAATCTGTCCAATGTACATTTTACCTCACATTGGATTATTTATCTATAGGTATTCAATTTGAGTGTCTTTTATATCTTCCATGGCCCTACTTAACTTGTTTATTTTTTCTATACTTATTTGTTATTTCTTTACTTATTTGTTATTTCTAGGTCTGTTTCTATGGAATAATTTTTCTCAATATGTGTCATTTTTTTCCAAATTGTTTGTATGCTTGGCAATTTTGGTTGGATGCCAGGTATTGTGAATTTCAACTTTTGGATGCTGATTATTTTTGTTTTCCTATAAATCTTCTTGAGCTTTGTTCTGAGATGCAATAAATCACATGGAAACACTTTGATCCTTTCAAGGCTTGCTTTTAAGCTTTGTTAGGCAAGAGCAGAACAGCCTTTTGTCTAAGTCTAATTTTGTCCCACCCTCTTTTTAATAACCTCTGTTTCTCCTGTCCTTATTCTAAGCTTTATCTTCTCAACTCTGGGAGATCATTAGGGTTGGCTTCAGTGCCCCCTTCCTTTGCCTTAGGCTAGAAGTTCCCTTTGAAAAGTAGGCTACAGCAATCATAGACTTCCCCTATCTCAGTGATCACTATTCTGTGCTGCCTGTTATGTGAAGTTATTTCACATGCTTTGTCCATATATATTTTAAATATATTTTAAAAGTATCATTGGATGTAGATTATTTATAAAATAATTATAATTTTGTAGACTATTTAGAGTATTTCAATTTATTTGCTTGGGGCTGATTTTCTGAAAGTATACTAGCAATTAAACTGATTTTATGCTTGGACATGAATGTAAGTGCAAGATGAGTAGGATATTACTGCATTTTCTAAAAATATAGAATAATAATTACCTTGTAAGCCTTACTAACTTCTTAGGTTAAGTATGCTTTTCTATATATATCTAAAAAACAGGATGATAGTATTAACCAACCATCAGTAGGGAATGTGCTTTGAGCTGTTTCCTTTCAGTAATTAGTAAGGTGATTGAATATCCACTAAATAAAGTTGGGGAATTTGAAAAGACCACTTGGGAGAATGTGTGCTTTAAACAAGCATAGTCTTTCTATAATCACTATGCTTTAAACCTAATTAAACTCAAGAGAATCCAATTAAATTAAAGGGAAACAATAGGCAATAAAATGATTTGAGGATGAGTTTGATAATTGTAATCCAAAATTCTTTAAGAGTTAAGCACTATGATTAAAGTTTTAGGAAGGGGTAAATATACCACTTGTAAAATGGCAAACTCTGAATTTCAAATTGAGTTGCAAATTCTACCTACTAGATGAAATAATTAAAGACAGCTTTGAAAAAAAATACTGATTTAAACACTGTGATTCATTTCACTGGTTCAAGGATATTTATATAATTAGCCTCCTTCTTCTATTAGTGCATAAAATAAACAAATGTATATTTAATAAAATTTTAATCTCTATGTAGCAGCCTAAAAGTTCAAACAATTCTTAATGAGATAATTGGAGCACATATGATAAAATTTGGAATTAAAGTTAATTGAACTTTAACTTATTAAAAATGAACCAATTATATCAGAAAGATCATGAGAAACTATGAGACTTCTTTCTTCTGAGTTGTCTTTCATAATTTAAAAACTTATAGTATGTATTCTTTGCATAATAATTATAAGACTCTAAATAATGCCTAGAGCTCAAACATACGAGGAGGAAGAAAGTTTTGCCATCTAAAGGGAGTGCAATCTAGAAGCAAAATAATATTTTTACCCCATCAATTAACTCAAATGTCATCTTGACTATTTGTATTGATAGTTGTTCCACTACTGTAAAGTGTAATTATCAAATGGTTAGAGAAATCATGGAAAAGGTGCAATCATTGGTTTATCAATTTGGAAGTTCAGGGACATTGCAATTATGAAGAGATGTGAAGGAAATTGATTTTAATTTTATCTTATAGTAACCTAGAAATAAATAAAAAGCATCAAATTTTATTTAATAAAAATTAATCTTTTGTGAAGAAAATCCACTCAAAATAAAATTCAAACTACTATGCTAATTATAATAGTGTGATTCTCACACGCAATATTATGGTATAATCAAATCTTAAATGCCTATTTTGAAGAAGCCTTTTCTGGATGTTCTTAATTTCTCATGAGAAAATATCAATAAATAATGACAACTTGGGTTTTTCAATAGGAAAAATTGCCTAAGCAATTTTACCTGTGTAAAATACTGTGTATTTATTCTCTTCTCATACAATTAAAAATCACCTTCCCCAAACTTCCTTGGAGGTAAGATTCTGGAACAAAATTTACCTTCAAAATTTACTAAATCTTGGGAAATGGAAATTAGGTGGGAGTTTTATGTCTGATTCTAATGCTATATAGACAATGTTAATTGTAAAATATAATTGTTAAGAATATGTTGTGTCACCTTGATCTGGGGGCAGAATATCTAATCACCACCACCATATATGTGCAAATTGGTTGTGATAGCAGCAGAGACTTTCTGATATATATTGCAGGTATCATCATGTGCCCTTGAACTAAACCATCCAAAATATCAGTCTGATTCCTACCTTGAAACACAATTTTAAGTACCTAATCTCTGTAAATCCTTTCCTACTTATAAATGGGTTTATAGTACCTGCACAGAACCTAACTGATAGAATAACTAAATGCCTTATATAGAAGACCGAGAGTGTACTCCCAACACCTCCAATCCTGTTGACAACACATAAGGATAGAGATTCTATAATAACTCCTTTTGTGCCTACACTTTAATAAAAATGAAAATCAGTGGATTCATGCTATTTGAGATAATATGCTCACTGCTATCATAATAAGAAAAATGTTATATACAAAATTGAGTCAAGAGAACAAAAATAAATAGAATATGGAGGAAAATGCTAGTTGAAAGAGCTGTATAATTTGAAAGAGACTGACTCTGAAAGCAGAAAAAGTAAGAGGGGCAGTGGAAAACCTACATGAAGCTTTGAACAATATTAGAATTTTTAGACTATTTACCTAAAATATTAGATAAAAATTAAAAAGAATAGCAAAACAGTGTTGAAATAAGTAGACCTAAAAATGATGGCAAACCTTGCCCTCTTTAAATGTATGTATAGTGTTGCATATTCAATTAATGGATATTAGTTCATTGAGCTACCACTGTATAATGGCAAATTTCTCCATGTATTCTTAATACAGAAATGTTATTATAAGTAATTCCACTTATAATATGCATATAGGCATAAAGTACTTGATTACTTTCTAATCTATTGCTACTTTGTTAAAATTATATGTATTTAATTGGTAATATCATTTTTATAGGTGCTATAAATCTAGACCTAATGATATGGAATTCACAGTGGATTTACTAAGAAAATAAATCAAATGTGTAAGGTTTTGAGACCAAAGAACTTTTTAAAACATGATTATTTTGTACTTTATACATAGTGTTTCATGAACTAAAAAGATCAAAATGAGAGTTTAAAACTGAAAGAAGAGGAGCAGTAGTTTACTGATTTTCATTCTTAATAGGAATTTGAGCCTCAAGAGACATCAGCCAATTGCATTACTTTATTATATTTCCTTTTTAGACTTAGACACAATAATTGAAAAAAATGTGTCTATTTGGGGTTGTGACAAAAATATGTAAACTATTTTCTTATTTTTTAATAGAACTCTATCTACCTTTTCCTGTTAAGAGATATGACTACAGATACCAAAAATATTACAACTTTACCTATATAACTCCAATTACAATTGACTGAAGTTATTGCTTATCCATTGTGGGATACATTCAATGTCATATCTCCTTCATTTACCTAAGATTTCTGTGTCCTGGAGTATAAAGACATTGTTTTGATTTATTTTCAGTCAGTGTTTTTTCTAAATTAATGTTTAATTACTTGAATCTAGGAAATCTGTTCTTTTTGAAACATGTAATACCCTGTGCTGATGTGTAGAATGTTAGTGACTTATTGAACCATATTAATTTGGATAAATACTAGAAGTCCAGAAATGTATCTTTAGTACTATTAACATCTCTTCACTCTCCAAGACATTCAGTATGCCACAGCTTGAAAATTTTTGACTTAACAGCAGGAAAGTAAAAAGTATGTTATGTGGTTAGTTGTAAAAAAGATAAATATAATTATCACATCTGGATGCTAGTGGGAAGTCGTCCCATTGTAACTTTTGACTGAGAATAATCAACTGAATGAGTGAGTCTGGGGATACTAAATAGATTAAGTTCCTGGGGGTGGGTTAACTTTGTAACCTTCCTATTGGTGATTGTTTTTTGTAAAGAAAATCTACGTGTCTGAAAAATTAGTTGGAAAATCTAACTGGCAGTAGTATAAAAATAATAATAGGGTTTTAAGTGTTGTTTTTCTTGGTAAAAATCTACTGTGTTTTATTTTATCTCCATAAGTACAGTTATTTTTCCCTCAGAATAGATTAAATATTTTTAAAAGTTTCCATAAATTTTATACTGGTAAATGCTTTACACTAGTTGTCAAACATGGTTACATCTTCACGTGTTTAAGATGACTAAGTTCTTTTTGGTAACATTCTGGTATCAAGGTAATGATAATCTTATCAATCTTAAAAGATATGACCTCCTTTTTAAATTTATGTCAGCAATACCATTAAATACATTTATAAAAGTTAGCATGGAAAATAATGAGGGGTTACTTCTGTAGAAGACAGTTAAAATTAGAAAAATATTAAAAAGAGATATTTGAAGGACCTGGAAAATGACCAAAGAGAGGACAGAATATTAAAAGAATTAAGTGTTGAAATACTTCGAGCACATCAGGTAAGAACTGTGTGTTATGTACTGGACTTCCTCAGGGGGAATGCTGTAATGTTGCAAGCTCTAGGGGCTGATGATAGAGTTCAGAACAGCTGAAACATTTAATAATATTTAAAGGGGGACATTCTAGAAGTAAGAGAGTCTCAGTTTGAGATTCAAAATCTGAATATAAATTCTATGCCAATTCCTGGCTGACTGTTAAATTTTGTATGTTATATGAGAGACCTCAGGAGCCTGGATTGAAAAGTAGACATAAACCCATACACAGTTCAGGTGGCAGCAAGTGGAAGTCTTCTTGGATTGAAATGTCAGAGGACTGCTCTTAGTTCTTTCAGAGCACCTGAGATGTAAGAGAAAACACAGCAGGAAAGGAACTACACAAAGGCTGAGTCCAAATGTCTGAAAATCTGTCCAAATCTTGAACTTCCTAGCAGATTGAGAAGTTGCAGGGGCAGTCCCCACAGAGAGAGGCCTCAAAGGAAGTCAAGTGAGCTGAAGAGAGACATCAGCTCTTGCATATGACAGGGGAAATAGATTTTGTAGTTTGAGACCATTCAAGCTCACTGCCTTGTATAACAATAATCCAACAATCCAGAAAGAAATGGATTCCAGAGTCATTGACATTATAGCTGCAATATTCAATTTTCAACTACATATACGAGACATTAAAAGATACAGAAGTTATCACTTGTAATCAGGAAAATAGCAGTCCACAGACAGTGACTCCATGTGCTCTCAGGGTGTGGATTTCACAGATGAATACTTATAAAATGTTCAAAGAATTTAAGAGAAACATGGTATAATGAGAGAACAGCTAAGAAAACTTGTATTAGTTTTCTATTGCTGCTGCAACAAATTACCACAAATTCAATGCCTTAAAACAATACACATGTATTTTGTTATAGTTCTGCTGGCCAACTCCCTATCTGGAGAAGAGTTCAGACCAAGGGAATTTTCATTACATAGGTCCTGAGACAGGAGTGCTGGCTGGGTGATTTAAGAAAGAGCAAGAAGGCCGATATGGCTAAACCAGTAGTGTAATTCTCTATGAAAGTAGGCCAGTTTTCATAAATTTCACTTAAAAGGAAAAAAAAATGCCCTGAACTGTATACTGTCTGATAATATACTATTATCTCTGTTCTACATCACTTCCACAAACATGTTTGATTTTTTTCTCTTATTATTACTCACAGAATAAGCTATAAATGTGCAAAAGCTCTTTATTTCTCAACTGGGGAGACACCATTAACAGTGCTAGTGAATTTGCCTGCTGGGATATGTGCTACTGCAAATATCATTTTAGTTTCTAGGATGTTTGGTAAATGTCTAAATTGACACGGTAACATTTCTCCTATGACTAATTTTAATGAATGTTGGTTTCTTTACTTCTGTGACCTTTCTTTTATATGCACTTAATTGTGATTGTTCTGTCAAAAATATTTCAAACTGCCTAGGAAACACATTTTTCCTTCTTATATTGGCATTGTACATAGTCTTCACTTGGTATCCATGGGGGATTGGTTCCAGGATCCCCATCGGGCCCTACTGGATACCAAAATTTGTAGATGCTCAAGTTCCTTATGTAACATTGCATAGTATTAATATTTTTATATAACCTACATACATCTTGCTGTATACTTTAAATTATTTCTAGATTCCTTATAATACCTAATACAATGTAAATGCTATGTAAATAGTTGTTATACTATATTTTTAATTTATTTTTTAATATTGTATTGCTATTTTTGTTGATTTTTTTCCAAATATTTTTGATCTGTGGTTGGTTGAATCCACAGATGCTTCCCTCAGAAAGAGAGTGCTGACTCTACTTACACAATAAATTTATTTGTTTAAAGAAAGGAAAGATTAAAATGAAAAAACCCTCATATCTTAAAAAAAAAGACAAATGATATTTATGTTTTAGAATAAATTTAAATCTCAATGACAGACAACAGAATAGAAACTAAATGGGGATTTCGGGAGGAATAGTATGATTTGCCAACTTAATAAAGTTGTTTTAAGAAATAGAAAACTTTAAATTGAAATAATATATCCTTTAGTGTTTTATTCTTTTGTATAATAAAATAATCAACTGTAAAGACTATAAATTATTTTGGAAAACATTTGGCAGTTTTTTACAAAGTTAAACATATGTTTACCATATCAACCAGTAATCTCACTCCTTCATATGTACTAAGTTTATGCAAAAATTTGTACATGGATGTTTACAATACCTTTATTCATAGTTGCCAATCCCTTCAACTGATATATGGGCAACCAGATTGTGATTCACCTATGCAATGTAATACTACCCAATAATACAAAAGAATGAGTTCCTGAAGCACAGAAAACAAGGATAAATCTCAAATGCATTATACTAAGTAAAAGTAGCCAGACACAAAATACTATATATTTTATGATTCTATTTCAAAGAATTTCTTGCCAAAGAAAAACAGAAAGACAAAAAAAAAAAAAAAAAAATCAGTGGTTGCCTGAAGTTGGGGGTGGAAGAAGTGATTGACCATACAAAGAGCCCAAGGGGATTATCTGAAGCGATTGAGGTTATATACCATGATTGTGTTAGTGGCTGAGAGTCTAGTGCAAGCAATATGTAATTGTTACTAGATGCAATCTATGAGGAAATAAGGTAACATGGTAAAGATTATTGTTTAGCAAAACCTTTTCTACTTGGACATAAGTTAGACTGCATTTCCTAGGCTCACTCAAAATGTAATCTGGTCTTGTTGGGAGTTGTACCCAGTGGAACTAAAGTTGGGGAGATGTGTGGGACTTCCAGGCTTGGCACACTTCCACATTCATTCTTCTTCTGTGATCTTGATGGAAAGCATGGGGTGACTTCAAAAGTTGTGTGTTTAAGATATTGGATCCACAGGATGGAAGGAGCATGGTATTTATGGAAGTCAGAAAAGAAACTCTCTCTCATGATAGGCCTTTAAAATGGTGAAAGGTTTTCACTAAAACTATTATTACCTTAACTGACACAGGAACTTTGTTAAAAACTTCATTTTGACTGACTCTGCCTGAAATTTTCACTCATTGCCTTATGAAAGAAAATCACTAATTAATATGAGTTCCACAAATTAGAGTTATAATATTTGGGAATTTTTTTTTAATACCCCAGGGAACAACATATCACTTCACAATTCCTTAACAACCACCTTGTGCCCAGCGGATTTTTCTATCTGGATATTTCCTGTAAACAACCATTTATTCTCATATTCATCAATTTATAGCTTCACTTAATATTTACTGGGTGTTTAATTTCCATTATATGAAATTGCCAATATTTAACTCCTATTGATCAATAAATATGGCAATTTCATATGGTCCTATTATATGCTACTTTTGGTAGGTTTAATTATGTAATACATATCCTTCTAGCTGCTTAACTTCCATTTCAGAAACAGTGATAATTTACCTACAACTTTTCAGGCTACTACTCTTAAAGTTTTTATATTTTAATGGAGGACCTTTATCACACAGATTTGGCCCATTTAATTCCAATTCTGAGTTGCATCGAGCCCCAGTTTTTGTAATATTTCACCAAGACTGCTGGCAAGTCCAAGTAAATAATAAAGAACTACATCATTTTTCATAGACACAGCCAGGCTTACTTCTTGTATTCTTACCTTTCCATACTATAGTTTACTGTCAAAATCCCAGCTTTCTTCTTACTTAAACATATTAATTATAATTTTTAAAAATAAAAAAAATGCTATCAGGCTTGGAATTTGCTATAAAAAGGAGAAATTTGCAAGAATATGTGAAGGCAAACCATTATTTCCAGTAAAACTTTACCCCAATTGAATTATTTACATTCTGTAATTATGAATGATAAGCATTCATTTTTGAGAGAAAGAAAAAAATCAAGACAATTTTTAGCTGATTATTTCTGTACTGTTATGATGAGATAAGTTAATTGTAATCTTATATCTATCCTCATTTATTTGATACAAAATCAGCAACTCATACATATTAAATTAGTGAATAAATTGTTAGGCAGAAACACAGAAGACATTCTAGTGATTAGACAATTATTGGTCTGTTAGTTAATCAATCGTAAAGAAATGATCAGATAATTCAAGTCACATTCAGAGCATTTGATTTTTGTGTTTCATGGTTTATAATAACTTTGTTTAAAAAAAATACGATGCCATCAGCAGCTAAAAGGTAATGCAAGCTTATTTGGGGAACAGGTTCATTTATAGCAAGTGCAGGACAGGTCCCCGGATGGCCTTGGCCAAGCCAGTTCTTAGCCCCATTCCTCTCCTGTAGTTCTCAAAATAAGTGTAGAATATGCTGGGAATGCAACATCCTGAGATAAGGAGGGACCATCTGGAATAGTCTGGCTCTCTTCACATCCCTCCCAGAGCAAGACATCCTGCAATGCTTTAGCCCAGTGACCCCAGTATCCTCTAGAGTTTAAAACCTAGGACACAGTGCTTTCAGGGACCCTCAGCTGCCGTATGAAGTGGGGCTCCTGGAGATGAGACTTCATCTTTCCTGGGCAAGTTTCCTGAGCCTTGGGGGCCTGGTGTGCCATGAATGCTAGGCTTCTGTTGTCCCTCGCTGCCCATCTGTGAATAATAAAGTTGCTTCGCTTTATGTGCTGTGTGTTCTCTCACCTGACTCATGCAATAGACTATTTGGTGTGTGCTGTACTGGCTTTACAACAAGAATAGAGCTTGAAGTAATGTGAAATCAGCAGGGAAGAAATGAACAATGTGATAAATTAATATTTAGGTTGGGATTAGTGTAGATAAGCAGCCATTTGATTGTCTAATAGTTGTCCCCATATATTAGTTGCCTATAACACCTTCGGATATGTTATAGAAGTTGAATAGGCAGTTGCCAAGTGACACAATTTTCTAAAGGTCAAAATAAAAATACACAGTGACTTCAGTGAAATTAGAAAGGGCAGTCCAGAAGTAATCATGCCAAAAATGGAGGGAAGCCACATCTAGACACGAGCATGGAGGCAGTTTCCTGTCCTGGCTTTAAAACTTTCCTTTGACAATTCTGAGTTTGCTATTCTCCCTGATGCAACTGGTACCCTCTAGGTGTGATTCAGCAGTTGGTAACATTTGACTAAAATGAGCAGTGCAATGAAAGAGAATCAGCTACAGGTGCTGGTAAGCAAATGTAGATTTAATGTATGAATAGGAAAGATCTTCTCATCTTTCTATTTATAACGTTACTTGTACACTTAGGGTTCTTTTTTTTTTCATTTTTGTGATATTTTTATGAAACACCAAAGAGAGATTTATATGAACTTGCTCAGTTTTTATGTATTTATTTTTCCTCTGAAGATTTAATTCGTGGTAGTTTTTAACATTGATAGCTTTGGTTTACAGATGAGGAAACAACTCAGAGAAATTTGATGATTTGACCAAAGTGATAGAATTAGTAATCAATATTTAAATAGTATGGTTGTGTTGGAGTGTGGGAAGTGGTGTGGTACTGTAAGAAACTGCCACATTGCATTTTTTTTCTGTAGCTTTCGTTGTTGCTTGGGTCTATTTCTTTCCACAAGTAGAAATTAAGACATAGTTTATTTGGTGGAATCAATACACACTGGTAGGTGAGTGTGGCAGCAGTATAGGGAAGGAAATGTAGTCAAAAGGGATATATCATATAACTAGCTGTCATGGAGTAACCTTGCAGGACCACTCTGGGAAATGACACAAAACACATGCCTTCCATATATTGTAGCCAAGAGGAATGGAGTCAGAATATCAGTAACCCCACACCTATCAGGCATTGCTGAAGGGCTGTCCTCTGCAGGGACATAATTTCCTAGTCACTTCTGGCCCACCTGTAGTCACACAGTGTGGGTTCCAGCAAGCCAGGGATGTCTCACATGCAAAGATGTGGTATTAACTATTAGAAGTGTGACCAGAAATCCTAAAAGGATTATTGTAGTCAGCTTAGGCTGCTATAACAAAATATAAAGACCTCGTGTCTTAACAACACACATTTATCTCTCACAGTTCTGGAGGCTGGGAAGTCCAAGATCAAGTTGTGACAGATTCAATTCTTGGTGAGGGCTCTCTTCCAGGTTTGCAGGTGGCTGCCTTCTCTCCATATTCTCACATGGCAGAAAGAGAGAGAGAGAGAGAGAGAGCGAGTGAGCGAGAGAGAGCACACGCTCATGCTCTGGTCTCTCTTTTCCCATAATGGGGTCTCCATTCCTATGACTGCAAATAAACCAAATAAACCTAATTACCTCCCAAGGTCCCCACCTTCAAACACCATCACATCAGGGCTTAAGGCTTCAACATGTGAAGTTTTGGTGGTAACAAATATTCAGTCCATAATAAAGATCCTAGCAATTATAGCTTTAAAACTGACAAATCTACTCTGAAATTCATAATGCTCATAAACATCTTCTGACATTGATACAACTGTAAAGGCCTCAGTTGGGAGCATCCATGTTATGTTTGAAGAATAGATGGGTGTTCAGTAGAGTTGGAGCTGTGTGGAGCATCCTTTTAAAATAACTCACAAAGATCACTGTCTTCTGGTATTTATGACCTGTGCAATACTCTCCACTTGATTAAAGGCTGGGCTTAGCAATTTGCTTCTAATAAATACAATGTGACAAAAGTAATGGGATTTCACTTTCAAGATTCAACTGTAAAAGGATAAGAGTTTGTGTGTGTTTGTGTGTGTGTCTGTGTGTTATCTTATCTTTGCTTGGACGAAGCAACCTATCATTTTGTAAGCAGATCTATAGAGAGGACCATGTGGCAAGGAAATGAGTGTGGTCTTTGGCTAACAGTTAACAAGAAACTGATGTCAACAGTTTAACAGCTTCAAGAAACTGAATGCTGTGAAAAAGCACACATGTAAGTTCAGAAGTGGATCCTTCCTCAATCAAGCCTTCAAATAAGGCATTATCCTGGCCAACATCTTGATCGTAGCCGACTGAAAAAAACCTGAAACAGAGAACCTGGCTAAGCTGTGCCTGCATTCTAGAACAACAGACTGTAAAATAATAAATATGTATTGTTTAAGGCCACTGAATTTGGGGCCAATTTGTTATGCACAAGTAGATAACTAATACAAGATACCTAAATGAGAGGAGTAGTCATAGCAGAGAACACTAAAGGAATGCCATTAGATATGAATCAGATAATGCCTTGTAGGTTTTGGTAGGTGTATTGCATTTTACTTTGACTTCACAACCCTTACAGAGTATGAGAAAATAATTTTTCTGAGATGACAGACATTTAAAAATGTTATATTAAAAACATAATATTTGAAGTTGGGATATTAGAAAGGAGACTTTTCATTATTTGAACACATTATTTGATTATTTTAAAGACATGTCACTATATATTTAAAATGAATATTGCTACTGCTTTGGTAATTTACATTTTTATTTAAATATTTGTTAAATCTGTAAAGAGATAAATTTTCAGGTAAAATAAAAATTTTCTTACATAATGTTAAAACAATTTGGCAATGCACTAATTTTTTACCTTTCTATTTATAATAGAGTTTCCCATATTGTTGTTATAAATATTATTGAATGTTTATAGCCTTTTGAAAGGAAGTTTTCTATGTTCATACAAGTTTGGAAAGTGAGGTATATTATATCTTCTATAGTGAATATATTAAGAAATTTTCTACAAAAGAAACTCATTTAAGGTAACTTTACTTCATTATTCTTAAACTTTTTGAACAGTGAACACTTATTTTTTAACAGACGTTTAAAATATTATATAGCATAGTATCTGAGGAAAATTTATTTATGAAATGCTGCTCTGATACAATTTTTTTGCAGTAATAATCCTGGTTCATGGGATAATTATGGTAGAGACTAATTATTGACTTCCAGCACATGGATAAAGTAGAAGGAAGCAAATATTGGCTGTCATAATATTGTTTTATTGGTCACCTTCCCACCCCCATTATTGAATTGTAATCTAAACTACAGGAATTTATGAACTGCAGATTTACAGAGTGTCAGAATAACCTTTGTTAGAGCACTGCATCTACCACCATAATTAGTTTGTCGTTGTTAATTTACAGAGCTTTTTATACTGAAAATTCTAGTGCTACCTTAACAGATATACTATCTTGAAATTAAATATGTCAAGCAAGAACTTCCCTCTGTAATATACAGTAAAATTTAGTTTAGACATTTTTATTGCATAAGAGTTATAAACACTATAAAGTTAAAATTTATATATTAAACATAATTGCCCATTAAAGTGAGGAAAAAGCATATTGTTCATTTTAAGTAATGAAAAATCATTGAATCTAATTCTAAATTGTGTAATCCATTCTACTGTATTTCCTAGACAATTAAGCTCACATAATTCACACTATTAGCCATTACTTTTACAAGCTTAATCATCTCTTGACATGGCCCTGCTGGAATTTTTGTTTGTCTTGCCAGTATTTCAATATTCAATTTTGATTTATTCAATTAGATTAAATTTTACTAGTTTCATTATCTATTCACATGTGTCAAGTATTATTAATAATTTATCTAATTCTCTGAATAATCTTTGGAGGTAGATTTTGCTTTCATTGTATTCCTCTCTGGACAGTTGAGTAAACTGAGTCATGCAGCAGTCAAATAACTTATCCAACTTATCCAATATGTTTCTGTTATAAGACCATGGAAGCCTATGGGGTAGGACAGTGTGTCTAGCTGGCAGGTAGCTGGCAGGAAATTCTCAAATATCTAAGTCACATTAAGATGGGAGTGTTTAGGGTTGAAAATAAGCCCCTAAATCCTTCTCTGCCTTCATGTTTACTGACCTTTTATATGCATGGGTCCTAAACTATTAATATACAGATGTGGTGAGCCTGTTAGTAACACCCAGGTCCAGATGTCACATTTTAAAAGGAAACAGAGAAAATAGAGGTGATTCAATGCCAAAACCCCTAAATAATATGGTAAATATTGGGCTGTGTGACCATGTTTAAGGAATTGCTTACTAAGGAGAGAAAGAAGTTTAGATCTAATAAGATTGTGAAATATTTCCATGAGAAAGTTTTATGATTATCTCTCTCCAGAGATATAGTTACCAGATTTGAGAAAATAACTTAATGTGGGAGAGAGATAAAGTGTAAAATAAATATATGTATCGACCAAAATTATAGAAAAGACACTGACTACACAGGACATTTTAAAAGCTTCAACTTTTCCACCCCAAGAACTGAAAAAAATTCCCGAAGAGTTTAAGTGTGTGAGAAAATGTAGCACTGCTGCTGATGATACTGCTTTTAATTTAGATAATGATGGTGATCACTATAATTATTATTTTGAAATTGACTCCATATTACTGTTTCATAATAATAATATGCAAGGAGCTATTATATAGATAGATAAGGATATATAATCTATCTATATAAATGTTAATTAACAAAGTGTAAATATTTTCTCTACTAAACTGCAACATAAGAACATAAAATTCTCAGTGAATTATACAGACAGCAATGAACCTTGAAAATGAGCCCCTGCATATCTAGTGACCATTTTTATTCATGTCATTCACTGAAGCCACACCCATTTATTCAGTGTATTCTATGTCTATTGAAGTTATGCTATGTCTCACAATTATAAATACAGAAAGAAATATTAGGTGTTCAGGGTACTTCAAGATTTTATTCATTTCAACAAAGTAATTACTGTTTTCTCTGGAACTACAGCTGATTTAAGTGAATCCCTGAGCAAAAGCTGTAAACAACTGATAAATAAATCTACGTAATTTTACAAGAAGAATTTTAACCTACAGATAAATGTTTATCTTCATATCAATTTATATTACATCTTTCCCCAAGGAGTACCTGTATCTTTTTACTCTTTCCTACCTCAATTGGATTAAAAATTTATTGCTCATGTGAGGTGGCTAAGATTCACAAAACTGTATTCATTAAAACTTAAAATAGCATCTCATATATTGATGAATTCCTCTTTCAGATGTGTGCCTCCAGAAACAGATAAAAGGTTGGTGATTTATTATTGAAAGCATTGCAACCACTGTTGTCCATTTCTAATGAGATGAATCAGAAATAGATTTTAGATACTATAAAAGACTGTCATTTTAGAATAAATATTATTACTAATAAGAGCATCATATAACCATGCAAATGAATTATCACATTACTTCCAGTGTTTCCTCTCAATTCACTAATACTCGTAACTACCAAAAACATATTGTTTACAATTCTGTGATAGTGTTAAAACTTTTCAAGGTATCAGTCCATATAGAGAAAGTAATTAATTAATGAGAAAGAAGACAAAAAGAGAAAATATTGATAACATCATGAACATATAAGCCAGATGCTAGATAAAATCAAGAAAAACAGCCTCATAGATCTTACAAAAAAGCAATATTTTATGACAAAGAAACAACATATGTTAAATCATTTGTTTAAGCAATTTTTGTTGGGAAAAATGAACCTACCGTAAAGTTTCAATATCTTCCTGTGAAAACTTTATTTTTTATGCTTTCTATTAAAATGTTTGACACACACAGACCAGAAGATCAGCTGTGGTTTGACTGATCTTGGTAGGCTGAGCAGTGAAGTTTAGATTGGCTCTACCTGTTTCCCTGAGGATGGAGAGGTAGCATCAGTGTTAGTGGATATCTGAGATATTTTCATGATGGATCCCAGCGTGCAAGAGCAAAAACCAACCATGTTAATCTCATCACGTGCACTGGCATTGCATTGGCCAAAATCAAATTATATTCACATGCCCACATCAATGGAGTTGGAGCCACTGAAAAATTTACACCTCAAAAAAATACTATTAAAAAGAAGAAAAACAAGATGGGGAATAATTCAATCTAGTACATGCATCCTTTAACTATTTTTAAAAATAATTTATTTATTTTTTATTTATTTATTTTTCTTGAGACAGGCTCTCACTCTGTCACCCAGGCTGGAATGTAGTAGCATGATCATAGCTCACTGCAGCTTCCAAATTATGGGCTAAAGTGACTCTCCTGCCTTGTGAGTAGCTAGGACTATAGGTGGGTATCACCATGCTTGGATAATTTCTGTTTTTCTTTCTTTTGTAGAGACAGTGTCTCCCTGTGTTGCCTAGGCTGGTCTCCAACTCCTGGCCTCAAGCAATCCCCCTGCTTTGGCCTCCCAAAAGGCTGGGATTATAGGCATGAGCTACTGTGCTCGACCTCTATAGCTATTTTCAGATGATAGCTTAGAACTAAAAAATTTCAAATGCTGTTATTACATTCTTCCTTTAATTTCAAAATTTATAAACTACATAATTGTGTGTCTTTTAAAGTAAATGCATTTTAACTTACATGAAACCTAAAAATCAAATTAATGCATTGTATTTTGTTGTTGCTGTGAATAATTCTGCCTACCCAGAACTCAACCTATCAGGGTATTGTAGAATTTTATTTATTTACTTTAATTAATATTGAATACAGAGCTATCTCAAACTCAGTAACCATCTTTTAGAAAAAAAGCGACTCAAGTATAAAGCAGACTCACGGAAGAAAAATAGTAAAAATGTTTTACATAGAATGGCATAAAAAAACACAATTATATCCATTTTCTATGGATATTCCAATTTAGGATCTTTAATAACTCTTGAGGAAGTGCACCTGTGAAATTTACCACAACTAGAAGAGTTGTAGCTCATTTACTTTAAGTAATGCCTAAGATGCCTAAATGGTACCAATATAAATTAAGAACAATTAAAAGTCTAAATAATCCTTGAAATTGTATTGACAATCTTTAGAAACATACATTTGTATGTTCAATGTAATGATATAATGTAATTGGACCACTTTAAAAGTGTATAAAAATTCCTTAAACAGTTTAGGGCCGTCACAATTGAAAAGATTTAGTATTTTATTACAACAAATTGAACTTATGGAAAGCATTATGAGTGAGATTCTTTCCATTTGTAATATTGTACTGGACATAGGCAAGAAAATTCAAATTCTTCTAGAACTCATCGAGCTTATTAACTAACCATATAACATGACATTTCTTTAGAACAGGAAAATTGGTCATTTCTGTTCACATGATCTATAATCGTCATCATTGTGAAGACTTTCTTTCCAAAATTATTTAGCTTTAAACATGAATAAAGATTCCATTTAAGTATATGCATTTAAATCCACATAGTGTGGAAGAATGATTTATGTCTGGGTAAATCTTGTGCAGTAACTGTGGATAGCTAAAGAAATGTTAGCTATGGACAGGTGGATGTTGTCATGGATGAATGTCTTGCTCAACAGACCATAAGAGCAAATTAAAAGCTACATTTTACAATTTTAGTTATCACATTGATTTTTCAAGCTAGCAGCTGGTATACCCAGAGGAATCTGACATTCACATGTTCATTTCCTTTAAAAAAAATGGCACTTTCAGTAACCCTGGCTCAAAATGACCAAATTCCACTGACTCTCATATGCAAATGAAGTTGAGAGATATCTGTGATTTTTAGAATTAGGATATAGTTTTTTGAGATCTTCTGGACAAAAATGTAAGGCAATTTGTTTCACAATTCACAATTAGGATGATACTACCTGTATTTGACTATACCACAAGCAACCCAAACTGTCATGCTAAAAATGAATCCATCACACGTGGACCATTTTTATAATGGTTAAGATTCAAAAATCGTCATTATACACACAAGAATTTGGACCTCGGTTATCCAATTACATTATGTATAACTGAGAAGCCTACTTTGCTTCTCTATCTTTCATTTATAACTAAAATAGACCCATTGATACTAAATAGCATTCAAGATGAAGATTAAATACAATATTGAAATGTGTAAAGATTTTTAACAAGGTGCCTAGGATACAAATATAGATAATTATTACCAGGTTAGTTTGACTATTGAGGGAATATTGAGCATTTTTCACACACTAACTTCTGCTAAAAGTTTTTAAAGGTCTTAAACCATTTATTCTTCATAGATCCCATTAAGTTACTTAAAATGATCATCCCTATTTTACAGATTAAAAATGTAGAAAAGTGCCCAAGCCCATGCATACATAATACCACAATTTGAACATGGCAATCTTTCCCCTTTTAACCACTAAACAAGTTCTTACTGTCTAGAATAAAATGTTATTCATGGAAAATTTTCTTTCAAAATTATTGATGTATGGTCACAAATTTACCTTTTGAAGTTTATACATATACTAATATATTTTTCATCAGTTGCATACAAGTCATCATTATATATTTAGAGTAGTCCATAAGTATTTTGTATGTGGTTTTGTGTATTATTTTCAGATTATTTCATAAGGTATGTATTGGATTAACTTTATAAAATAGTAAAATTTTCAAGGCAGGTAAAGTAAGCAGCCACATAGTGTAATGCTGATAAGAACTAATGAATAGTTCTTATCATAATGCCTGCTTTTCCAAATTTGTAAATTTATTATTCTGAATTAAGATTTGTTCAATATTTTAAAAACGAAGAATATATTATTATCATTTAATTTCAAAAAATGTGTTTTCCTAACTTTTAATTCAATGTATTATAATTCATCAATATCACTATTCTTTTTGATGTTTAAGTTGTCCCAAATTTGGCCAACCTAAGCTTCTTCCAGCTGGTGCTAGAGTTCTTCTGTCATGTTCCCATCTGGTATTTTGAAAATACTTAACTGGCTAAATTTGAAGCTACATAGAGAAAAATGATATTTTTCAACACATTTAATATAGCAAAAATTCAAAATGTCAAAAAAAACCCCACATTATTGCCATAGAAAGCAAGACTTAAAAGTAATTACCCTTGTTACTGTATATTATTAATATCGCTACAATATTTTGAAGATAACATTACTGATGAGGAAGATTAGAATAACACAACTTCAGGGTTAGGGTTACTATATTTCACTCTTCTATCTAAAAATAGTAAATATTATTTTCATCAGAGAATACTGAAATACTCAAGAAATAACATTTCAATATAAAATACATTTCCTTTTCAAAATCTGAATTGTTTAGTTTAAACTTGCCTCCTAAAGAAAATACATTTTTGCAATTTAGTTATTTAATTAGTTAAGACTAACAATAGTAATTATACATTATCAAATTAGATTATGCTATAACAAAAAGCCCCACTGATATTTTGCAAGATTTTATTGTTATTAATTTTATTTACTGTGACCACTTTATATAAAGTAGGACTTTCAACATTGGCCTGATTGAAAACAAGATAAATAAAAAAGCCCAACGGAGTTTCAGATATATGTGTAATTTTGTTTTCTATAAAGAACATGTAGCATCATAAATAAATCTTCCCAATATTTTTGTTTATTTTATTATTGTTCAAATTTTTGTGCATTGTTTGAGAGACTGTTCTACTCATCTCTCACCTAGATTCACAAATGCAGCTACACTAATTTGCGGATGAGTTGGAGGGTCAGTGATCTCATCCAGAAGTATCATATACCATAAAATACGACAGGTCAGGAGACAAATTTGTCACCTATCCTATTCTTTTCTGTTTTACTTTGTTGTGTTCTTTTTCGGTCAATTCTTTATTTAAAAAAAAATAAAAAAGCTTTGGATGCAATCATTC
Organism: Lemur catta; assembly: GCF_020740605.2. Lineage (NCBI taxonomy): Eukaryota > Metazoa > Chordata > Mammalia > Primates > Lemuridae > Lemur > Lemur catta. Next base: position 15,242,779 of record NC_059139.1, on the reverse strand, counting down.
ACTTGGATTCCTGCTTCACTAGTGATTAACAAAAATCAATTTAATGAACGCTAATATGAAGGAGTTATGCATCCTTAATATTCTTGGTCATATCCTCATTAAAAGAGTAGTCTACTTTAAAAAAGAGGGGCCTGAAGGCATATTGGTTTTACAGAGCTACTAAGGAAAAAATACAATGACATCATTTCAGGCAATTGTATATTATTGTAATTTAATTCTATGCTATTTTGAAAGAGTTCAAGTTGATTCTGGAGGAGAGATGAAAAAATAAAAGTACTCTTGATATCATTTACTATTGTATTTCATTATGAGATCTATATGTGATACCTGTATATTATACAAAATCATCCATTAATACCTTAACACATTGATGACTTTTTTTCCCTATTATTGAGGGCCTGATTTTGTTGGACTGGGATCACGTTTCTTCCCAGTATCTCTTTGAGCATAAATCACACCATGGGACATCTTGCACTTTTCCCTTTTAGGCTCTTATGTACATATTTCCATATCAGTATATCATTGTTTTATGAGGGAAGAATTTTGGGTCTTAGACAAACTTTTTCTGGTGCTTTCCCAGTTTTTTGATAATAATTTTAATGCCTGTTGGTTTGATTCCAAGTGTATGAAAACCAAATTTTATATGCTTTGGGAGATAGGATTATGCAAAAATGTAGATGTTTACTAATATCTCATAAATGGATTTCTCTTAAGTTATCTGTACATTCACTTCTACATTTTTTATTATGGATACATAATTGCAACTTTTATGCAATTTATCTTTATATACCTATTATGTGATGTTTTGATGTAGGCATACAAAGGGAATTAATCAAATAAAGGTAATTGGGGTATCCATCAATTCAGGCATTTATCAGTCCTTTGTGTTAGGAACATTCCAATTCCATCCACTCTTTTAGTTATTGTAAAGTATACCCTAACTTATTGTTGATTATAGTCATTTTGTTGTGTTATCAAATATTGGTCATTCTATCTAACTATCTAACTATATTTTTACCCCAATTAACCATCCCCATTTTATACTCCCCTCCCTGCTACACTTCCAAGCCTCTGGTAACCATCATTCTACTTTCTGTTTCCATAAAATTGTATTTAATATTTAGCTCCCACATATCAGTGGAAACATGCAAGATTTTTTTTGTGCTTGGCTTATTTCACTTAACATAATGTTCTCTAGTTCCATTCATGTTGTTGCAAATGGCAAGATTTCATTTTTGTGGCTATATAATATTCCATTGTATATATGTACCACAATTTCTTTATTAATTCATCCATTGATGGACACTTAGGTTGAATCCATATCTTGGCTTTTGTGAATAGTGCTGTAATAAACATGGGCATGCAGATATCTTTTTGATATACTGAATTCTAATCCTTTAGCTATCTACCTAGCAATGGGATTTCTGGGTTATATGGTAATTCTATTTTTTGAGGAATCTCTGTACTGTTTTCCTTACTGGTTGCATAATTTACATTCCCTCTAACAGTGTACGAGTGCTCCCCTTTCTCCACGTTCTTGGCAGCATTTGTTATTGCCTGTTTTTTTGGCCCAAGCCATTTTAACTGGGGTGAGATGATATCTCATTGTAGCTTTGTTTACATTTCTCTTATGACTAATGATGTTAAGCATTTTTTCATATACCTATTGGCCATTTGTATTGTCTATTCAGTTCCTTTGCGCATTTTGTTACCAGATTATTTGATTTTTTCCTATTGAGTTGTCAGATATAGACAAGTTATTAATCCCTTGTCAGATGTGTAGTTTGCAAATATTTTCTCCCATTCGGCAGGGTGTCTCTTCACTTTGTTCATTGTTTCTGTTTCCTTTGCTGTGCAGAAGCTTTTTAGCTTGATGTGATACCATTTGTCCAATTTTCCTTTCGTTGCCTGTGCTTTGGGGATATTACTCAAGAAGTCCTTGCCCAGACCAATGTCCTGAAGTATTTCTCCAATGTTTTCCTTTAGTAGTTTCATAGTTTGAGGTGTTAGATTTAAATCTTTAATAAATTCTGATTTGACTTTTGTATACAGTAAGATATAAGGGTCTACTTTCATCCTTCTGTATGTGGATATCCAGTTTTTCCAGCACTATTTACTGAAGAGACTGCTCTTTCCTCATTGTATGTTCTTGGAACCTTTGTGAAAGATATGTTCACTATAGATGTGTGGATTGCCTCTACAATTTTTGGCCCTAATTTGTGACTGCTTATTATAAAAAACATAATTAAATCTACTTTTATATATTTTTACTCCCTTTTAAATAATAGCTTCTCATTTTTTTTTGATCTAGCATCTACATCTAAAACAGGGGATATAGGTTCAAAACATAATATACATTTATATCATGTGAGGCTTTTTTGGATGATAGATGTTAAGGGGATTTACTAAGTGAAGGACTTTGAGATGACCACAGGTATATCATGACAAAAAGGAAAATTCATCAACACATAAGTGACAGGAGAAAAAAATAAATAATATTTTTCTTAATGCACTTCACATATATACTCAAAACCCTATTGAAAACTATAGAAGTTGTATATTATTATTAATAAGAATTTGCTTACCTTTTTGTTATTAACTTTCCATAGAAAAAGGTGAGTGTGAGCTCTGAGTCAGTTTGCAGTAGGAAGAACTACCAGAGTTCTGGCCTCACTTTTCCCCTTACTCTTTTGATCATATACACTGGGAGATGACTAGTATGATGAATACAACTGGTAAGAAGTTGACATCAACTTGGCTATTAAATTTGGCCAGTAAGGAGGGAAACATGGGATCTAACTGTTCCTTTTTATGCTCGTGGGTATGTAAGGAAATTCACACACACACACACACACACACACACACACACACACACACATTCTTCATGTGGACAAAACAGGTTTAATCTTTCATGTAGAGTTAAAAAAATATGAAATATTTCACTCAAGATTTAACTTTCCTATACATAGGCCAAAAAGTCTGAATTTGGAGGAAGAATGGACAGAAAAAGAGGAAATGTATGTAAGTACTGTCTTTGTATTAGGTTACTAAGTATGAAATGTCCAATTTCATGAATAATGAGTTTGACAGTTGATATCTCTGACATTTCACTTTGACACTTCTTGTTTTATCTTTATTGGGAAGGTACATCCTTATTCTTTCAAACACATGGTTTGGCTTGTGATTAATTTTCAAAGTTTTTTTTCAGAGCAATTTTTGTGAAGTCAAAAATTCGTATTATTTTCTAACATGAGGTCCATCGTGAAACCAATGCTGCGCAGACAGTTCTAAATATCAAGGCAGTGTTTGTGAAGGATGTGGCTAATGAACACACATTATGTCAGTGGTTTGAGAAGTCCCATTGTGGTGAGTTTAATCTTGAAAATGAGCCACGTGGGCGACCTGGGACCAAGGTGGATAATGATGAGCAGAAAGCTATAGTGGAAGCAAATCCATTTCATCCTGTGCACGAATTAGCAGCAAGGTTTGGCATTACTATTCCAACAATATTGGACCATTCAAAACAATTTGGCAAGGTAAAGAAGCTGGATAGATGGGTACTGCATGAATTAAACAAGCAACAGAAGAGAAATCATCTCAAAACTTGCCTTTCTTTGCTGTCATGACATAAAGGTGAACTGTATGTTACATATAATAAAAAATAGATTCTTTTGACAATGGCAAGCATTCAGCACACTGATTGGATAAAGATGAAGTGCTGAAACAAAGTCCAAAACCAAATATTCATCATAAAAAGCTAATGGTGCCTGCTTGGTGGTCCAGCACTGGAATTATCCACTATAGCTTCATGAAACCTGGTCAGTCAATCACAGCAGATGTCTACTGCAGCCAAGTGGCAAAATGATGAAGATGCTTTTGGAATTAAGCAGTCAAGATTGGTCAATAGAGACAGGCCAATCCTCTTGCAAGACAACGCTCCACCACATGTCACACAAAAAATGCTGCTCAAACTACAGAGGCTGGACGTGGAAACCTCTGTCATCCACCATCCACCTTGCACGAACTGACTACCACTTATTCCAGACTTTGGATCACTTCTTGCAAGGAAAAAAGTTCAATTCTCAACAAGCTGTGGAAAACACCTTTCGTGATTTCATCGACACTTGCTCTCCAGGCTTATTTGCTGCTGGCATAAACAAGCTATCATTAAGATGGCAAAACTGTGTCAATATAATAGTTTAGGCACATACTTTGATTAACTGTACTGTTTCTTGCTTGATATGTAATAAACTAAACTTTTGATTCAAAATTGGACATTTCATATTTAATGACCTTAATAACCAAATCCAGAGATTTGGGATTATTGTGCAAGCCTCTTTTCAGTTGTTTAGGCGATCTAAGGTGAAAGATATAGTTATTAGAATCACTAAACTTTCAAACATTGTATTTGCTATTGACTGAATGTTTGAGTTGCCGCCAATTTCAAGTGTTTAAGTCTAAATCACCAATGTGATGCTATTAGACATGAGGCTTTGGGGGAATAATTAGGTCATGAAGTGGAGTTCTCATAAAAGGGATTAATGTCCTTACAAAAAGAGACATGAGAGAGACAATCTCTCTCTCTCTCTCTCTCTCTCTCTCTCTCTGTGCATCATGAGAAGATACAAAGAGAAAACAATAGTCTGCAAACCAGTAAAAGGAATGTCACCAGAAACAGAATCTCTGCTGGCTCCTTGATCTTGGACTTTCTACCCTCTAGAACAGTAAAATAAATTTCTGTTATGTAAGCCACCCTATCTATGGCATTGTGTTATGGCAGTACAAGCTGACTAATGTAGTAACGTTATCTAACTACTCTAATTAAAAAAAAAAAAACTGAAGTGTTTAATATTTCCTCAAAATTTGAGACTTTTATAGTATTTATATGAATATCACTTTTCTTGGTAGCCAAAGAAATAAATAGGCTTTTAACTCTTTTAAAAAATGAGTTATCCATTCCTATGATCACTGGAAATGACAATGAAATTTATTTAGGTGGGTGGGCTTATAAAATTATAGTTAACACACTGTAATTATAATCTCAGTAAGGATCTCAGTAAGGAAGCAGACAATGATAATTTGCAATTTATCTCTGTGAATGGCACAGGTGTACACATTTTAATTATTATAATCTGAATTAATTTAAGACCAAGGATTTTTCTATCTTTTTATTAATATAAAATAATTCATATGAAAATTTTTCTCTGCTATAAAAATCAGGTTAATCTCATACTCTTTTTTGTAGCAATCAAAGCACATTCATGTGGTGATGTATGGTAGTGATACTTAATTAGTACTTTTATGGTCTGAGAATGAAAGAACTTTATTAGATGTCATAGGAGTTCAGAGGATGAGTCTGATTTTGAAAGCAGAAGCGGTTTTTAATTGATTATCCTGCATATCCTAAGCAGAGCTTATTATTGTTTTTCAAAGGCTAGCTGTGATAAATTTTTGCTAATGACATTGTAACATCATTTTTGTATTGTTTGAATAAACATATACAAACCGATGTATTTACAAACCAACAGACACATTTGTGATGCCTTAATTTATGCAACTGTTTGTGAGTTCCCACAAAAATGTCTCCCTTTAGGTAATGATGATTAAAATATCCTCCCTTTCATGTAAGTCTAGGGATATATGAAATATGGAAGAAGAATTTTTCATCTACAATGATATAAAGATAGATGAATTATGAAAACTTAATTACAACATTTAGCAACAAAATAGAGTCAGAATAAAACAAAAAAATATACTTACAATTGTAGGCCATATACTGTCTCATCATACAACCATATATTCTAGAATAATCATGGAATGAGACTCTTAGAGATTTAAATCTCCTTTCCCCCCAGTTGACCTCGATTCTGTATGTTCCCATAGTGTAATCATATTTGCCTCCACAAATGTTACTCTAAGCACTATATTCCATATTACCTGGTTTTTAAACATAAACTGACTTTTTAAATATAAATTATCTGCTATGAATTTTTAAGCTGGAAACAAAACTGTGGTGGACTTATTATAAGAGAAATTTTAGACCTCATACGTAGAAACAACGTCAAAATTTCCAAGAGCAATTTTGACTTAGTGTGATTTTGGGCAAATGATACTATGTATGACAAAACCTATATTCCATTATCTTCTCCAAACATAGAATTTACAAAACAAATCAATTACAAGGAAAGGCAGCATATATCTCCCCCCAAAAAATAAAAAAAAAATATGTGTATATTTAAAATATGGTGAATGAAACAAATAAAAACTATAGATTTGACTTTATTAAAAATTTAGCATCACAAATATTACTATTTGAAAATTAATGAAAATAGATAAAAGACAAATGCTCAAAATGTAAATAAGTATATTGGTAAATACAGAAAAGCATAAATAGCAATAGGCCTGATTTACAGATATATTTCATAATTGTAATGAGGCAAAAGATTTAAGCCATGAATATTATGCATTTAATTAGGCTTTTAAGTTTACAGGGATAAATACTGAGAAACAAAGGAAGATAGACATATTAAGAATCTCATAATGGAGGGATTAGCATAAATTTATTGACAACAGTCAAGATAAGGCAAAATGAAAGCAAAAGGAATTAGGATTTGACAAGTATGATTAGCAATATTGGGGCTATAGAGCCATTTTCCACAGTAGAACACACACATTATTTTCCAATATACGTAGCAAAAATTACCCACAAAACATGGAAAGTAAATCTTACAAAGAAAAATCATGGTATCTTCAGTTCATAATGCAATAAAATTAGTAAACAACATAATGTAAATTTGTGGAGGAGGATAGCAACATTTATTGGCAATGTAAGATAAAAAAGAAAAAAATAACAAAAAATAAATTTTGGATTTTTGAGTTTCTTAATGAATGTTCTTACTTTGTCTTTTGATAGAACTGCTCTATTGTGGGCAGTTAGCGTTAGGGGAAAACTAATACAATGTGTATATATTTGTTTTTATGTTAATCATTCTGCCTGCCTGTTGCTCCTGGTTTGCCCTGTCTAAAGGGAAAAACTAGTAATTGTTCCAGTGACTGAGGCTTAATCGAGCTGCGACATAATTAGAAGTCATGTCTCCATGGTGCTCTTGCTTCTATCCTGATTTGACAAGGATTTTAAATTTAGGTACTCTAAGCAATATTATTCAAAGAAATTTAAGATACATATAAAGAGAATGGTTAAATAATCCTGATGAATTCACACTGTGGATTATTCTGCTATGAAATATTTCAGAGTCTTAATACACATTGCCAGGGTTTGAATATTTGTGTCCTCCTAAAATTCATATATTGAAATCCTAACTCCCAAGGTGATGATATTAGGAGGTGGAGCCTTTGGTAGGTGATTAGTTCATAAGGTATAGCCCTCATGAATAGGATTGTCACCCTTATTAAAGACCCCAGAGAATTGGTTCAACCCTTCCACTACATGAGGACATAGCAAGAAGGCACCGTCTGTGAGGAAAGGGCCCTTACCAGAAAACAAATCTGCCAGCACTTTGGTTTTGGACTTCTCAGCCTCCAGACCTCTGAGAAATAAATTTCTGTTGTTTATAGCCACTCAGTCCCTGGTATTGGATATCACAACTTGAGCATACTAAGACATGCAGACAATAGAACTGAATGGTATTCATTTATGCATTGAGGAAATGTTTATCGAACACCTCCACAAAGATTTCAGATGTGTGAATAATTCAAAATACTTACAAGACTTCACAGAGCATGCTCATTATTTTTTTTTAAAGGCAAAAGTTGAGGAACAAAAATAGTAAGAGAGTGCAGGCAAATATCGAGGAAGTTTTCAGAAATAAGTCAATCATAAATTTCCAATGTCTTTATCCTGATATTGACCATCAAGATCTACACAAAGAATATTAACTTTGGAAAATCTCAAAGGAAAGTTTTGGGTGGGGATTTTTATTCTTCTTTGGTCATATGATGAATCCATGTTGTCAACATGTATGCCAGTTAAAAACCATCAGTAAACAAATAGTTCCATAGTGTTTCAGACTTGAGAGCATATTGTGATGGTTAATTACATGTGTCAACTTTATTGGGTATCATAAAGTCTACCACTCTTATCTGGGCAAGAATCAAACCCAGACATCCAAGAGACCTCAGAGATACCCAATCCAGCTGTAGTTCACATCTACTCTACACTCCTACAGTATGTAAGACACTGTTCTAACCACAGGTGGTATAGCAGTTAATAAAAAGAGAACAGATTTGCTTGTATACATGGAGGAAACAAAATAAATAAGTAAATATATATCAAACTAGGTAATGATAATACCATGGAAAATAATAAAAGAGAAAAAAATTTATATGTTGTTGGAATGATGACAGTTGTTACTTTAAATCCAGTGGCCAGAAAGACATAATTTGCAAAAAGCAAATAAAGATACGAGGAAGTGAAAAGGGGTGCTTTTTGTCTAGAGAAGAATATCCCAGGCTTGTGGAAGAGTAAGTACATTGAAGTGGAGCACCCCAGATTGTTCCATACACTGTAAGGAAGCCAGTGTGGCCAGCAGAGCATGTACAATCAGGAGAGTGGGAGTTGAAATAAAAGAGGAAACTAGAGGCAGATTACATACAGTCTTTGCAGGCATTTTGTAAAGATCTAATTTTTCTTTGAGTGACATGGGAAGCCACTGGAGGGTTCTGAGCAGAAGAGTCTTATTTTATGACACATTGGCTGCTATGCTTAAAAAAAATAAAGAAGGCAACGACAGAGATGGGAAAATTTTTGTGAGGACTACACCAATGATTCAGACAATGAATACTGCTGACTTGTACTTGGGTATTCACAATCTATCTTCAGTATATATCTCAAAAACAATACAGACAATCTAGCCCCAAAGTACCTCCAGGGGAGTTGCAAACTTTAAACAGCACAGTATTAATCACTAGCAACATAACTCATCCTTATCTCGGCCAGGGGTCAGTAGCAGGCTACCAGGTATCTCTAGAGATAATCACAGAGCTGTCACAGTCAGATATAAGATAGTTCTTTCTTACACAGTACAATTTCCTGACTCTTGGTCAAGGTTTTTTAATTATAAATTGCTCAATAGCAATTTTTTTCTGCATCTTTTGTACCATTTATAAAACAGAAATCAAAAGGGAAACAAATACCAAATACTAGCTCTACATGTCATCCAATGAGGTATTGCTTTAAAGACATGCTTCACTTAATCAAATAGCCTAGTGCAAATTTGTTGATAAATCTTGATAGTTAGAGTATTTTGTCTTTTTTAAACAGAATCCCCTTTTTCATTTTTGTCTACATTGTGTTTTTCTTTAGTGCTGATTCTAGAACTTTAGTTTGCATAATTCGTAATTCTTTTGCAAAGCATAAAGCTAATCCATATTTTTCTTCTTAACAAGACATAAATCATAGATTTCTCTATCCTTTTTGAAACTCCCTGCTTACTTTAACTCTTCCTATTGTTATTGTCTGCCACTTAAATTCCACAATGCTTTTAAACACTTGCAATTTATCAGTTCAGTACTGCTTTTATTTCTATTATTTCTTTTCAATACTTCCTTAAATGTACTAATGTATTCCATCATTTTATTTCCTTACCATGTTTCTTACATCTTACCATTTCTTTGTTTCGTTTAAAATTGCACTTTATGTTTCAGTTTATCTTTTAGTTATTCCTTCAGAGAGTGCATGGATAATAAAACTTCTTGGATTTTGTACGTCACAGAATGTCTTTATTTCATCTTTACTGTTAAAGAAATACTGAAACACCCTTAAACTTATGGTTAAATTTTTGGCTAGCAATTCTGTTATCTAATTTTTCTTCAATTAAAGGGGCCTAGGACTTTAAGGGCTAATCCTCCACGAATATTATAACCTCAGTCTCTTAGGCATGTATTCTGTTTGGCTAACTTTGTGGTTAAACAAGCTTAACTTCCACTCATAGTTTCTGGTAACCGGACTTTTTAAAAAATTTCTTCTCAGTTTTTTATAGGTTTAGCATACTTTTGCCCTTTTTTTTATAGTGTGCTTCATATGCATCAGCAAAAAGTTTAACTTTGACTGTAAAGGCCAACTATTGTATGTGATTCACAGAAAAATAATGCTCTAATTGATTTGTGTTTGTTGCTACACAGTAAACTGCTTAAGAATAATACTATTGAACTTTGAACTTCTATCCTAGCACAGTTGCAGGCTAAAAATATCACTTGATAAATATTAGATGAATGAATATTTTTAAATGATGTTTAAGCAAATGCTAAATAACCATTTCTCAGAGGTCACCTCAAAAAATGTTTTTGCCTGAGAGAAAATTTGGGGTGATTTTCTGCTTCCAGCAACCAAAAAATTCCTTAAATACAAATAACATCATTAAAATGGAATTAAAAAATAAGAACTCTGTCAAAAAAAATCTAAATTACTTAGCCCAATGAACATTTATCATGCTTAAAATATTTTGTCAGAAGTTATATCATTATCATAGTATATTATTAATACAAACTAATTCAAACATTATTCTCTAGAATATATGTAATTGAAAAATGATAATAATATCAGGTGAAATAAGATGCTTTAGAGGGAGTTTTATGAAGCATCTTGAACTACATAAAAGGAAAAAAAATTACACAAACATAAAATGAATCTGGTTCAATTATTTTGTTTTTATAATAATCTCTTCATCCAAACATATAACAACTATAATTTCTTATGAAGCATAAACTAGAAAAAAAACATTATTTTTAAAATGTACCCTTCAAGTTTTAAATATATATGATCAGTTTTGTATTTCCCTATTATGTGAATTTGCTTTTTTATATTCTACAGGGCTAGAAAATTAATTGATCAATTACTGTTACTCTCTACTACTTCCTAATCCCCTTTTTTTCTTTTTGAAATATATGTATATAAATATATGAAATACATGCAAATATACATATTTCTGAAACTATATCTGTAGTCTATTAATATATTATGGTCAAACTTATTATGTTCTTATAATTCTAAATTTTTTTCTCTGAATCAGTTTTAATTTTTATTGAAAAAGATATAGTTGAAGTAAATTGCTTCAGTCCTTTGTATCACATGTTTAGTAAATGTAGCCTAAATTTTATGTTCACAGAAATTAAAAGATCTATTGGTTCTCTACCTACTTTTAATATGAAAATCACTTTTTACTGTCAAAAAAATTAAGATTACCTTATAATGAGAATTTCATTGATCGGTGTCATAATCACACACACGCGGGCGCGCGGGCGCGGGCGCGCGTGCGCACGCGCGCGCGCGCACACACACACACACACACACACACACTGCTTCTATAAATGTATTAACACTCTAGAATATTTCTCAATTTTCTTATTATAGCATAATTTTACATAGACTTAAAGAAATCGTTATAAAATTCTTTGTGAGCCGTATCATCTATTTGGGCTATATGCAATGCCCTATGAGCTTATCGGTTTTTATACCACTTATAATGAAATTGAACTCTCAGAGTCTTCCAGTTCACATGGCATGCATGATTGCATGAGTTTATCTTTCCTCCAACCTGAATTACTTAAAAATAGCTATTAAAAAAACTCCAGTAAATCCATAAGACAGCAGGGAAATGGCAAGTGTGCAATAAGTAGCAAAATAATTAAGAAATTCCTTGGAAACAGACTAGAAAAAGAATAGAAAGTGACTGGTGAATAATTAAGCATAAAACTTCTCAATCCTAAAAAGTTCAGGAAAAGATTCCTTATAGGTGAGAGAAATTCATCTCAAAGAAACTGCAGGGACTCTGAACTCTATATTGTTGATGGAAAGTTGTAAAATTAGGTAATGGGGTGCTTTACAAAACACCAAGGGAAGCCAGATTAGCCGTCTCATCATCTTCCCCTATAAACTTAAAACCACTTGCTACAAAAATTCACCCAGGAAAAGAATCGAGGAAAAACAGTAGTGACATCTAATGGGTCCCCAGCTCTGATGCCAGGTCCCAGCTAATTTTTTTTTTATTTCAGAATATTACAGGGGTACAAACGCTTTAGTTACATATTAATAGATTGCCTTTGCCCCGCCAGAGTCAGAGCTACTAGCGTGCCCACCCCCAGACTATGCCACCACCACTACTGTTAGGTGTGAATTTACCCGTTCCCACCTCCCCCCTCCCACCTGCCCAACACCAGATAAATGTTACTTCCATTAAAAAAAAAAAATGGTGAACTACCTCTTGTATTATCCTGGATGGAGCTAGAGCCCAGCCAAAATTTACTTACAGTAAATGTCTTTATCTATGTCCCACTGACCACACAGAGATCCCTGTATTTATTCTTCCAATTAATTATTTATTAACACACATACATATATTGAGTGCAAGGTACTTTTCTATGTTTTTGCCACATATCACCATGCAAAACATTAATCCTTGCCTTCGTGGAGTTTACAGTTGGCAAGAAGCAACCAAAATAAACAAAAAATAAAAACAAGCAAATTGTATTGTGTGTTAGAAGGCTGTGAATGATAAGGATGGGAGAAAAACGTTGCATTTTTTAAGGAGCTTTTTGGTGTTAAATAATTCTGACAGTAGTATACAATAGTAAAAGGGTGGTTAGAATGGTCCTCATGGAGAGCTAAATATTTAGCAAAAATATGATGATGGAGAAAGCCAAATAGATGTGAGACTATACAAAAGTATGAATGTATTTAATGACACTCAATTGCATACTTATAAATGGTTAATATGAGAAACACTATGTTAGGTACATTTTACCTCAATAAAAAAATTATAAAGCCACAAAAAGTACATGGATGAATCTTAAATGCCTATCTAATCTGAAAAGGCTACATACTCTATGATCCCAATTACATGGCATCATGGAAAAGGCAAAGTACAAAGATGATAAAAAGACAATTATTTGCCAGGGGTTTGGGACAGGGAAATAGAGACCATTGATTAAGTAAGAGACAGGAGACTTTCTTAGGGTGGTAAATCTATTCTGTATGACACTATAATTGTGAATACATAACACTATGCATTTTTCAAAACACTTTACAACACAGAATGAACCTTAAGCTATACAACCTTTTTTAAAGTGATTTAGGAGGCCAGGGGTGTACCAGTGTGGAATGAGGACTGTGACAGCAAACAAACAAAAATCAGAAATGCATAAAACAACTTCAATGAAGTGGGTAGAGAGAAAAGTTTGTAATTTAAATTGCAGTACAAATGAGTGTATTGTAAAACTAAAGAAAAGAGAAACTATATGTAAGCTAGAAAATTGTATTGCAAAGACTATGGTTAAAATGCTAAGAGTGCTATTATATCCATTGGAATGGAACAATTAAAATAAATATTTGGTGAGTGGTGGGAGGCAGGTTTTTCACAACTTGAGTAGGAATTCATAGATAAGTAAGAAGAGGAGGCTGGAATCATCTATGTAGCAATGGATTACAGTTGGAGCATCAGTATGAATTTATGTCTAGCTCGATATAGATACAGATAGTTACACATAGAAATGTGTAACACACACACGCCAGGGTTAGTATACACACACATGTTTTCTTTCTCTGTTTGCTGAAAAAGCCTGGAGCAAAAACATCCCAGTAGCAATGAGTACACTACCCAGTTCTTGATTTGTGATATCATTCCCCAATAAAAGGAAACAGAGTTCCTCAGAGAAATAACTACTTCTAGCAGTGGAATGAGTTTGGAGCATTTCATACTCATTGTAGTGCCAAAAAGTAAGAAATTACTCAAAAACAATAAAACAAACTATGTTATAAGGATATGTCAGAGCAGCACAAGTGCCAACTGAAAAAGCACTGAAAAAATTAACAATTTCAGCAACAAAATAAAGTTGTATTGGTTTATAATACAAAATGTAAAACAGATATCCGTAAGTCCATAATAATTTAAATAAATGATTGAATAAAAAAGTGGGGAAAACAGACAAATTTCTATGCAGAAGATTTTCCAGTAATTATTGTATACTCCCTGCCCAAGTAAAGGTGGAACATAACTCCACACTTTTTAAGTGTTGGCTGTGCACAGATATTTTTTACAAAAAGTACAGTATGGAAAGCCGGGGAAAAGAGTACATTGACAAAGGAAAACAACATACCAAACACTGTCTCATCCAGATAGTCAAGTTCAATACCAACAGTGAAAAGTCAGATTGATAGTATATACCCCTGTGTCCATTCCTGGCTTTGCTATCAAGGTGATGTTGGCTTCATAGAATGAGTTCTCAACATTGTGGAATAATTTCTGTAGTACAGGTATGAGTTCTTCTCTGTATGTTTGGTAAAATTCAGGTGTGAACCCATCTGGTCAAGGACATTTCCTTGTTGGAATGTTTTTAATTGCTGCTCCAATTTCTGTGCTTGATGTTGGTCTGTTCAGGAATTCTATTTCCTCGTGGTTGAACTTAGGGTGGTTGTGTGTTTCCAGGAATTTATCCATTTACTCCACATTATGTAGTTTTGGGGCATATAGGTTTTTATAGTATTTGAAGATAATGGTTTGTATTTTGGTGGTGTCTGTTGTGATCTCTCCTTTTTCATTTCTAATTGAGTTTATTAGAGTCCTTTCCCTTCTGGTTCTTGTTAATCTAGCAAGAGGGCTATCAATTTTATTTATCCAGGTAAATGTCAAAGAAAGAAAAAGAAGCACAGCAAGAGAGTGATTAGTATTGTGGCCTGTGAAACCTAAACATTGTTTTCCTGGAAGTACCAGAGAGAAATTTAATGGAAAGACAAGAGATACAACAATCAAAGTATATAAGGTTTCCATAAAATAATAAGTTCACAGGGAAGATAAAATAGAAATTTGAGAAAAGAGAAATATAAAGACCAAGAGAGAAAGGATGTATTAAAGTTAGATGAAGTAAGGTGATTCTGAGTAAAGACAATAACCTTTTGGTCTCTTTTAGAGTTGAAAGTTGAAGAGGTGGTTAAGCATATCAGAAATGACCTTGTTAAGGACAATGTAGTGGTTATCATTTTCAAAAAATTTTAATGAATGCAGAGTAAACACTGAAGAACTACCTTTAACATTGCACGAGGTGCATATGTGCTGGTCATGAATTATTTTAGCTTTTTAATTTTTGAAATTACAAAATTTTATGTAAATTATCATATGTATCTCTCTAGTTATGTTAATATTTTTATTTTATTATCTATAATTTCATTCACTAATTTTCTCTCATAATGAATGTTTGCATTTTTTATCTGGTTTTATTGTATTTTTAGTCATATTCACTCATATATAAATATATACATATATAGGTAAATATATGTATTTATATATTACATATGAATACAAATTGTATAATTATGGGAGCTACTATTTTTTTTCTGTGAATACAAATATAAAATTAATCTTTCCCACTTGCTTCTGGAGTGATAACACAATATTATATTTTATAACATTAATATTACAGAGCTTTTTTTGCAATGGAAAATGGTAACATACACTATAGGTGTTTTACACATCTTTGAGCCATTAAAAAAAATTATAACTAAATGTTTGTAAATAAATGTTTTCCAAATAGTCCATGCTTTAATTTTATTCTCTAAAATGTCCACTACTCTTTTAACAATATATATATAAAAAGCAATTGTTATGTAGTAGGTTAGGAATTTTAGATATATACTGGATTATTACCTTCTTTACAGATTCTAGCTACAGAAACATATATTCTATCCTAGGAATTATTGATTAGTTAACGTTCCTGTAGGAGAATTGTTATCTAAACTAATTATAATCTTAAAAGAGAAATGACATCACTAGCTATAATTGATATCATGCATTGTTATGTTTAAAAATTCTAAACACAAGAAATTCAAGCAATATCATGCCTAAAGCAGAAAACTTTATGCCCAATTTGGTGGATGACTGCATATGATAGCTGAATATCAACTTTAACCTAAAATTTCTACTAAGTTATGATGTGCTATTTTACCTGGGTTTTTAAAATGTCATCATGATTAGAGTGATATTTGGTGAAAGACCATGAGAAAAGTTAAAGGACATGGACTGCATCTTCACTTAAGGAATTCAAAACACAATTATGAAAGAATGTATATGTGAATGATGATCAATTATAAAAAGCCAAATGGCAAATGTTATGCAGGTGTTTCTAAGTGCCATGGGAGTCAAATAACAGAGTGACTATCTTCAGACTAACAGTCTTTTCTAATAATTTTTCTCAAGTATTTCTTTTATTTTTACTGATACTTTTAAATAACTATTTTCATTAAAAATGTTGAACTTACAGAAAAAAAAAATACAAGATACAGCCACACTAGGTATGTTTTTAGGCAATTTGCCTTTCTCTTAGCTAAACACAAATTCTAAAATAGTTTTAAGCATTACATAAAATTAAAGTCTAGTAAAAAAAATGAGTATATTTATTTCAACTAAAAGCTGTTCAAATATGTACTTTGAATTCAGCTATAAATGGATTCAAAGTGTAGTAATATGTGTTAAAATAACATGGAGTCTGCAATGCATTTTAATTCAAACATTTCTATATGAGTTTCCTTTTATAAAGAAAACATGACAAACTGAATCAAATATCTATATTTTTTAATCCAGTGAGTGTCTCTTATATGATAAAACATAACAAATTGCAATTAAACATATTGTTAAGTCTAAAATATTCAGAGGCTTAAGGAATATTTATTCTAAAATGTTTTTATTTTTCTCTCTCAATTCTTCAAAAGTTCAGGCCTATTTTTCCTATAATTCTATAGTGTCTGTGCTGTACCTTTACTTTAGTCCTTATCATACAGTGATGTGATTACTGTGCCACAACTATACTATGTATTCATACAGGGTTTGGTTGCTGTCTGTATATACAGTGTCTTATTTTTCTTTGTGCTTTTGCTAAGCACTATGTTTGATTCAACAATGATATAATGTTGTTTATATTAACATTGTTGATGATGGGTCCACGAATTGTCTTTTTCTAATCTTAAATCTATTGAACTAAAATGATATATAGTGATATACACAGATCCAAATACTGTTTTGGATGAGTATATTTTTCTGTGCTTTCTTCTGAAAGATTTATATCATGACTTTTATTTTTAGGTCTAAAATCTATTTGGTATTAATATTTTACAGGGTTTGAACTATGAGAAAAAGTTTGTGAATGATTTTCTTTGTTTTATGTGTTGTTGCATACCATTTGTGTAAAAGATTTTTCTTTGCCATAGAAATGCTTTAGCACCTATTTTTTTTTTTAAGTATTATGGCTACATACTAACTGTATATCTTTAGAAAGTACAGGTGATGTTTTGATGCAGGCATACAATGTGACTTAATCAAATAAGAGTAATTGGGGTATCCATCACCTCATTTATCATTTATTTGTGTTAGAAATATTCCAGTTCCATGATTTCAGTTATTTTAAGGCATCTCCTAACTTATTGTTGATTATAGTCACTTTGTTATGCTATCAACTATTATTAATCCTATCTATATTTTTTTACCCATTAACCATCCTCACTTTATCCCTTTCTCCCTGCTACCCTTCTCAGCCTCTGGTAACAATCATTCTGCTCTCTGTTTCCTTGATATCAATTGTTTTTCATACTAGCTCCCACGTGTGAGCGAGAACATGCAAAATTTGTCTTTCTGTGCTTGGCTTGTTTCACTTGACATAATGTTCTCCAGTTTCATCCATGTTGTTGCAAATGGCAGGATTTCATTCTTTATTGTGGTTATATAATATTCTATTGTGTAGACGTACCACAATGGCTTTATCCACTCATCTGTTGATGGACTCTTAACGTTGATTCCAAATCTTGGCTATTGAGTATAATGCTGCAAGAACCATGGCAGTGTAGATACCTTTTTGGTATCCTGAATTCTCCTCCTTTGGATATATACCCAGAAGTGGGATTGTTGGGTCATGTGGTATTTCTATTTTTAGTTAATTGAGGAACCTCCAGATTGTTTTCCATAGTGGCTGAACCATCATTAGTGTCTCCCTGCATTATGTGCACCCCAAGTCCACTGGTTCTGAGCCAGCATAACCACAGGAATTGCCCAAGGACTGCAGCTTTTGTGGCTTGACTGCCTCAATGAATTTAGTCCAGGCCCCATGCTGCTTTATGTCAGCCAGTGGTGGGGATAGCCAGGACTTGGGATTCTAGGCAGAACATTTCCCTCTGACCAGGCTGATCAAAATGCTCCCTCTGTAGACACCAGCAGAATTTTGTCTTGTGCTGTGTTCCCCTGTGCCAGGACAGCCCTGAGTTCCAATGCAAAGCCCCACAATCACTTCACTCTTCCTCCACCAAGCAACCGGATTCTCACTCCACTTGGCATGTTGATGCAGCACTGCCGGTGGAAGGGGCAGAGATGGCAGAGGGAATGCAAGACTGTCTTTTCTGCCTTCTTCAGAAGCTCTTTCTTTGATATAATGTTAAAACTGGGTAGTATTATCACTCACCTGATTTTTAGTTCTTCTGAAGGTGCTTGCTTGCATGGATAGTTGTTGAATTTGGTGTTTGTGTGAAGGGGTGATCACTGGAGGTTTCTGTTTGGCAATCTTGCTCTGCCCCTCAACCTCAGCACCTTTTATTAAAAATCAGTTTATGCTATTCTGTTTCCAAACATATGTGCTCACTTTTTTTACAGTTTTTCATCTGTTTCACTGATCTTTTTGTCTCTATTTATGACAATATCACACTTTATTAATTGCAGGTTTGTAAAAATCTTTAGAAATGGCATCAGGTTAGCCATTTACTACTTTTCTTATTCACATTTGTCCTGAAAATTGTAAACCCTCTTCATCTTCATGTAATTATAGAATCTACTTGAAAATATCTACTTTTTAATAAAAAATGTCTACTGAGATTTTGATTATATTTGCTTTAAAATCTGTGATGTGAAGGATAAATCAACTATTGTTTTAAGTCATGAGGTTTGGGATTGTTGCTATTATAGCATATCTTAGATTAAACTGAAAAAACAACCAATATTAACACAAAGAATTTCCCTCAAATATGACTTCCCTGACAATCCAACTTAAAATACCAATCCAAGTCAATCTTTACTTCATAGTCCCTTAAAAATGTTAGCTCATCCCATTAATAAAAAAACTCAAAATTTACTTTAATGAAAATTATTTATCTCTACAATGGAATTGTAGCGTGAAGGAAAACCTTTCCCTTTGCCCTCTGAAGGTTCACTGAAAATCAACTGAAAAAAAAAGGTCCCATTAACAGGAGAAAAGGCATACAAATTTATTTGGTCATAGTTTTATATGACACAGGAGCTTTCAGAATGAAGACTCAATGATAGAGGAGAAATTGTCGATTTTTTTATTTCAACATATTAATGGGGTACAAATGTTTTTGTCAAATGAATAGATTTTATACTGCTTGAATCAGGGCTATTAGTGTGCCCATCATGAGAATACTGTTCATGTACCTCTTAAGTAGGTTTTTACCCTTCCTCTCCTCCCCACTCCCCTCTTCTTTATTTCCAATGACTTTTACTTCCCTCTGTGTCCATGTGTGCCCATCAATTAGTTCTAATATATTAGAGAGTACATGCAGTGTTTGTTTTTCTTTTCTTGAGATAATTCACTTAGGATAATGGTCTCCGGTTCTATCCATATTGCTGCAAAAGACATTAATTCATTTCTTTTTATGGTTGAGTAGTACTCCATGGTGTGTGTGTGTGTGTGTGTGTGTGTGTGCGTGTATGCCATCTTTTGTTATTACACTTATGAATTGATGGGCATTTAGGTTGACTCCACATCTTTGCCATTGTACATATTGTGCTGAAATAAGCATTCAAGTACAGGTTTCTTTTGGATAAAATGACTTATTTTCCTCTGGGTAGAAACCCAGTAGGTATCCAGTAGGTGGAATGGTAGGTAAACTTTTAGTTTGTTGATGAACTTCCATACTGTTTTCCATAGAGATTACTAATTTGCAGTCCCATCAACACTGTATAAGCATTCCTTTATCTCTGCAACCATACCAGCATCTATTGTTTTTTTGACTTTTTAATGATAGCATTCTGATAGAGATGAGGAAGTTTTAATTTGCATTTCCCTGCTGATTACTGATGCTGAGCATTCTTTGTATGCTTATTGGTCATTTGTCCATCTTCTTTTGAAAAACTTCTGCTCATGTTCTTTGCCCCCTTTTTAATGGAGTTGTTTGTCCTTTTCTTGCTGATTTGTTTGAGTTCTTTGTAGATTCTGAATTTATTGGACATCATATTTCAAAGATCTAGAAAAAATAATTCTATGATTCATCTGGAACAAGAAAGAGCCCAAATAGTCAAAGCAATCTTAAGCAAAAAGCATAAATGTGGAGGCATCACATTACCAGACTTCAAACTTTACTACAAGGCTATAGTAACCAAAGCAGTGTGGTATTGCTACAAATATGGAGATATAGACCAATGGAACAGAACACAGAACCCAGACATAAAACCAGCCTACCTACAACCAACTAATCTTTGAAAAGCAGACAACATACACTGGGGAATAGTAGCCCTATTCAATAAATGGTGCTGGGAAAATTGTATAGTCACATAGAGAAGAATGAAGCAGGACCCCTATCTCTCACCATTTTCAAAAATTAATCCAAGATGGATAAAAGACTTTAATTTAAGTCATGATACTATATTCAAGAGGAAAATGTAGGAAAAACTCTTCTAGTCATCAGTCTAGGCAAATAATCTATGACTAAAACCCCAAAGGGAAATATAGAGACAACAAAAATAAATAAATGGGAATTGATTAAATTAAAAAGTTTCTACACAGCAAAGGAAGTTATCAATGAGCAAAAAGACAACCTACAGAATGGGAAAATTGTCCATTTTTATGCTTAAATTCAACAAAATATGGACAGCCATGTAGAAATATGATCGGACAAAAGGTGTCTGATCTAATGCTAATATACTGAGTGGGAAAACCCAACAAGTCCTGTCTGGATTCTTCTTTGCTCTCTGTGTAGCATTCCTTCTTCCCAGGTACGTGGAAGGACCCTTTCTGGAATGAGGGTCTTCTGACTAAAATCAAACAAGGTAGGTCAGATAATTTCTTTATGGCCAGTTTTTTTTTTTTTTTTTTTAATTTCAGCTTATTATGAGGGTACAAAAGTTCAGGTTACATATATTGCCCATGTCCCGCCCATCTCCCCAAGTCAGAGCTTCAAGCATGTCCATTCCCCAGACAGTGTGCATTGCACTCATTATGTAGTTATACCCCCATCTCCTCTCCCCACCCCCATCCCCCCAAGTCAGAACGTTGAAGCATGACCATTCCCCAGACTGTGCACAACTTATGGCCAGTTTTTACACAGAAAAGCGGGAATTAAAGTAATATCTTTAGATTTCATGGCTGTCTTTAGGAAAAAGGATTTTGGTTGTGTACACATTTTTTAGCACCCACTGATGAGTGAGAGCATGTGATATTTGACTTTCTGTGCCTGGCCTATTTCTATAGCAAACTTCTGGGTAGAATGAGGGTGAGAGACAGAAGGGCAGGAGAAGGGCAGAGAGAAACTTTTGCTTCTGAGACCGTTTCTGAGGCCTTTATTTTGGGATATCATTTTCTGAGCCTCAGCAGACTATAAGTGCCATGGGAACAGATTGTGAATGGCTACATGCCAGTCTCTAGAACATGGCCTAATGCAAATAGGCACATAAATGTTTGTTCAAATAAAAAACAGTGAAATTCTATCCTAAACTCATTCTAAATTTAGATAGCTTGAGTATATCCATTAGATTAAAGCCTTTAGGGAATGAGTATTGTGGGGGGAGAAAAGCACTCTTTTTTAACTGGAGAAGGCTGATGTCTACATCTATAGGCATATATATATATGTATATATATACACACACAAATAGGTATGTGTATATATAGATAAATAAGTATATAAATATATATTTTATGGTAACTGAACATTAATTTGTTCATTCACCAAATATTTTGTTGCCAACATGTAAAAGTTATTAAATAAAACATCAAGAAGAACTGGACTGCATGCTCAAAGAATTTGCTTACAATCAAATAGGGAAATAAGTGAGTCTCATATATAAACACATATACATACACACACACATATATATATTTATATTTATATATATGATTCCTATAAATCAAAAAGACAACTGTTATAGAAATAACTACATGTATAATTAGAAACAAAATAAAAATAAATTAGTAATGTTAAATGCTTTAAACATTCACATTGAACGAGATGGGCCCACTGAATAGGCAACCGGTCACCACTGATGAGTTTATTAAAAGCAGATTCAGTGCACTGGTGTGAGTTGAAGTTACTATAGTTTGAGAAAAAGTATCAAGATATATAAAATTGTAGACATGGACTGTGAAAAACTCATTGATAATACTAGTTTTGTTCATAAAAAGAAAGGGTTTTAGTTAGAGAAAAATATAGATCAAGAAGCTATATATATTAAAAATGATAGTGACAACAATTCTTATTTGACACATGCTGAAATAATAGTGTGTGTCTACTCTGGTTTATCAATGTAAACTTTTGCTATAGTTTTCTTTTTGTTCAGTAATATGAGAAAATGCATAATAATATTAACATTACATAATCTATTATTTTGGATTTTTAAAGTTTTCTCGGCTGGGCACGATGGCTCTTGTCTGTAATCCCAGCTCTTTGGGAGACCAAGGTGAGAGGATTGCTTGAGCCCAGGAGTTCAAGACCCACCTGGGCAACACAGTGAGATACCATCTCTACAAAATTAAGAAAAATTAGCCAGGCATGGTAGTGTGTGCCTGTAACTACTTGGGAAGCTGAAGCAGAAGGATCCCTTGAACCCAGGAGTTAAAAGCTGCAGTGAGTTATGATCATACCACTGTACTCCAGCCTCCTCAACAGAGTGAGACTCTGTTTCAAAAAAAAAAAAGAAAAAAGAAATTCTCCCAAGAAGTTTTTCTAAAGAAGTGGGATGCCATGTTTTTCAATGTGACATCATTTTATGATGTTAGACAGCATTCATTTTCTCCATGAAGCAAGCTTTGTTTGCCTTCCTTGAGTTTCATCCCACAGTGACTTGTACCATACACTGGAATTTGTTATTGCTTTCTCAAGTGTTCTTTGTCCAACAATTATAGTCAATTTTCATCTTTCTCAAAGCCTTCTTGCTTTGTCATAGAAGCCTCCTTCTACTGATTAGTAATTTTCTTGTTATCTCTCAGAAAGAACACATTTATTCCAGTATAATCTTATGTTTGTTGTAGCTTTTTAGTAGTGATAATTACTTAATAATGATAATGATAATTATTTTGAGAGTATATGCATTAGAGAATTAGACCTCCAGATTAAAAATATAAATTCAATAGCATTGTTTTTCTCACCTTTCAAGCACAATAAGATACCACACACATTTCTGGGGAAAATATTTGCCTTTTCAAATTGCATCTTTGATTCCAATTGGTAGAATTTATAAAGGAATTTTATATTGCAATTAACCACTGGTCAGTGTTAATTTGAAAGCAATATGCATAATCACATTTTTCCTAAATTAGAATGGCTGAAATGCATTCTGTATTTCATGTGAACTTTTAAAAATCATTTTAAAGTAAGAAAAGGGGAAAATATAAGTGATAAATGAGGATTCTCTACATTATTATGATGGCTAAATAAAGATATTTCTTACGTGGTTATTATCACTATCAATAAGAAAACACTGTTTTTGAGGGCTATATTCTACCAAGTTAAAAGAAAATGACACATTAGGATATAGGCTAAGTTAACATGAATATTTGATAAGCATGAAAGACTTTGCTGTTGGTGATAAAAGAGAATATGGGTGAAGTGAGCAACAGGGATGATATGGAGGTGCTCTATGATTTTAAAAAATAAAAATCGTGGGTCCATTTATACATTTTAAGATACATTTTAATGGAAAATCATTTGCTTTATTCATTTGTCACAGATTGCTTCTCCAGAAAAAAGAAGAAAGACGTTTTTCCATTAATAGCAGCAAGTGGCAAGTGTGTGCTGTCACCTTGATGTTGAGTGAGGCAGAAACACAGCAGCACACCGCTTACATGATTCACTGAGGGGGATGCATTCTGTTTATATTTATCACTGTTATTTCTTTAAAATGGCCTAACTTATTCATTGGAGAGAAAGACCTTAATCAGTTTAAAATTGCCTTGATGTATAAGTGTATTTACTAGATAGGCAGCAGGTGTAGAAGTCAGAATGGTTGGGAAAAATACATTTAAAAACAGCAGGAACAGAAATTAGATAGCAGGAATGGCACTTAATTTCCTCATCATTCTCATGGAACTATAATGTTTTAAACTAAGCTAAGAAAGCACCAACTACTAGAAAGTTAACATTGAAGTATAAAAAGGACAAAGTTTTTAAGGAAATCAATGCCACAAAAGTCCAGGTAACCACATGAGGTTTTGTCTTTTTGGAAGGGGGTGGGGGATGTGGTCATTCTGGAAGTATAGAATATTGAAGAGAGGAATTAATAACTAAATCACTAAACTATGAACATGGTTTGGCCAAGGTTGAAAGGTGGATTGAAGAAATAGCCTTTGTAAAGGCCAAAAAGTAAGAGTCATTGGCATATTTTCAAGCCAAATGTGTTTAGGAGGGACTGGCAAAAAGTCTATCAGGAAGGTGAAGTGAGGCTGGGAAAGTTCAAGGATTTTTCACTGAAAGTAACTAGAGCCTACTAAAAGTTTTCATCTGGAAAATAAAATGATTGTTTTTTTACAAAAGAAACATTGATTTAACATTGCAAACTACGTTAAAGTGAACAAGACTGGCTTCAGGGAGATCAAATAGGAGACTGAACTAAAAAATGTGGGGAATGAAAAACTGAGAAGAGTCAAAGAAGACAATAAAATTTGTGCCTCAGGCAACAGGTTGATTAGCAGTGCTATTCACAGGAAAAGGGAAAAACAAAAGAGGGACAATTTTGAAAGTCAGGATTGAAGACAAGGACTGTTAGGTGTGGTTTCCACACACTTTTTGAAGTTAGCCTCACTGTAAAATACCTAAATGGGCAAATCAGTGGGCAATCTGATATGAGTTATAATCTGACTACAGGGGCTGGAAGCTGAAGGAGAGCTCAAGGAGGGAGATATAAATTATGATGGCATCAGAATATAGATTTAGAGGAAAGTAGATACTGATTGGAAGGATTTATTAAAGTCAGAAAGTTTGATATTACAAAATTGAAGTGATAATTTATACATATGAATAAAGATTAGTCTCTGAGGATAAAGACTAGGATGGAATTTAGAGAATTAAAATAACGAGTCTAACAGACAAGGAGGAGGAACACCTTGCTCCATGGAAACAGAAAGGGCAGAGGAAAGATGAGAACGCAGATAGCTTTAGTGGAGGCGACAAATAATAATGGGAGTTTTCATTTGATAGCATTTAGCTTCTTCATAAAATAGCTTTAGAAGTTATCTATAACACTGAGGAGAGAGAAAGAAAAATAAATTTGAAAAAAAAAGAGTTGATAGAAGCTGAAATAATTATGTGGAAAAGCAGCAGGATAAAATTTACTATTTTTAGTAATGTAAATTCAAAAGTCATTAAAGACTACTAATTGATAATGCCATTTATCTGCTTTATTGTGACATTGAACTGATTTTCTTCAGCAATTCTTAATAACTTGCATGCACTAGCAGAAAAATACATGGAAGGATTTAGCCAGGAATGTTCAATGGTAAAAAAGAGTCGACAATACTAGCACAATAGTGTTTGAAATGATGGACTAGGATAGATTAAGCTTGAAGGAGACAGGAGAGAAAATAGTGAAGGAAATCAAGCTCAGAATGAAGCAGAAATAGAGGATTTGAAGATAATTGAAAGATAGTTCAGGAAGTTTCTAGAACCACTGACCTACAATTATGTTTTCACACTATGCTTGTCACTAGCCCCTGGAATTCCTTGATAGGCCTTACATTTACCAACTGGCACCTTCAAATGTTGATGTCTAGTCTGCTTTTCTTAATACTTAATGGCTTTGGGATTTTCTTAATGTCCTTCTGGGGACAAGGTGGAATAATTTATCACAATATTCTAGGTCATTTTGTTACAGCTCAACCAGCTTCATTGCCTGCTGCTCAAGAGAAAGCTAATTTATTCAACTGGTTTCTGAAAAAAAGTTGATATGAAGATATTTAATACTTTCAGTCTACAATTTTTTCTCTTTTCTTCACCTTTGCTATTAATCTCCCTTCCCTTCTGTTCCATATAGTTATTCTTCTTTGAATTCCTTGAAAGTTTTTGTTCTGTGGTGTGAATTATATTTGAGACTAAAAATGCTTTCACTTTTTTGCTTTCTAGTGTGTTTTCTCATCAAACTCTGTGCATTACTCATTGAGTGTCATCTCTCAAAGTGATAAGCCAAGTGTGTCATGACACACACATGCTTTATAGGGATATTATTATAATTAAATATTTCAACATTTTTGAGTACACTTTTGATATATATCACTTGGTTTGTTTAAAAGATATCCTATATATGATTCTGAATGTGACATGAAATAATAATGGGTGAAACAACTTTCTTGTTAAAGAACTGTAGGAGCAGGAGCTGTGAGCTGGCTGTTTCCTTGATGCTGAACGAGTGTTGACCTGTCAGAAAGCCATCAGGTCAACAGCCCAAGAAGTTGAAGTAACAGCCATGTCTCCAGTGACTGCAGCCATGTAGGAGGTCTGGGAATGTTCTTTGAACAGAGCATTCTCAAAATATAGAGATTGAGAAGTAAGCGGCCATGTGTTTCCTGCCCTTGAAGTCCCTCATTTTCTCTTGAGTTATACAAATAAAAGCAATGTGCACACCAAGAACGGGGCTCTTTGCTCTTAGAGCATCCAGTCCCCCGGACCCACTTGTCCTGATAATTGGTGACTCTGTCTTCATTTCTGCAGAGCTGCTTGTTTTTGGGGTTACCTGTGCTGAGCTGGACTCAGCAAAGAACAATTATGATCAAACTTCAAAATTATTTACTTTATTTCTGTGATTTCATCTTTAATGTCTCTTAATGTCAAAGTCCTGATGATTTCATGCTTCATCAGAATATATATGTGCTTTCATGAGAAGCTTGTGGAAAACTCTTATATACATATTCTTAACTCTCATTAGCCTTGTTAAATGCATAAACAACTACATGTAGAACAATACTTTTGGAAAGGCAAATCTCCAATTTCAAGACACAAATAAAATCTGTCTGACAAAATGAGTGTGTTAAACTATTTCTTAAATTACCAATGTTCAGTAATGTATGTTTCAATATTGTTTTCTTACATTGCAAAATTTGTGAAAACAAATTGCTGTGTCAAATAATATAGTGATAACATTAGAATATTGAGCCATATTATGGAAGGAAGCTTCTGGCTTTGGGATTTTCTTAATGTCCTTCTGGAGACAATATGGAATAACTTATCACAATGTTCTAGGTCATTTTGTTACAGCCCGGCCAGCTTCATTGACCAGCTTCATTGCCCATTGCTAATACAGAGGAAGCTAATACACCATGACAGCAGGGGTTACAGCAGAGAAAGAGTTTAATATCACAGGTGCCACATAAGGAGATGAAAGAAATTTTTCAAATTAATCTCTCCAAGAATTTGGGAGCTAGTGTTTTTAAATATAGTTTGGCGAGCAAAGGGCTAGGGAATTGGGTCTGCTGATTGGCTGGGGATGAACTGCTAGGGTTGGGAAGCAGAAATTGTCTTGTGTTGAGTCAGTCCCCTGGTAGCAAGACCAGTTGAGTTGGTTCCTTGGTATTGGCCACTGGTCTGGTTGGGTCAGTTGGTCCAACCAGAATGCAGGGTCTGGAAGATATCTCAAAGACCAGCCTTAGAGTGATGTTAGCTATGGGAGCAATGAAGAAAGCTAAGAATCTTCATGACCAACAGCTATGTGACTCCTGAGTAGTAAGCAATTATAAGAAAGTAAGCTAGGGAACAATGGCTGGTTATATATTAATACATATTTCAACTATGCCCATGCCTTTGCAGAGTTTGGGCCCCTACCACAGCTCCCCTTTATGGCCTTTTATTAACTTTACAAAGGGGAGTTTCAATGTTTGTTGCAGAAATGAGAAATACAGACATGCAGGGGGAAGGGCAAGGATAAAATCTGCCTTTGACTTGTGGAGATATTTGAAAACACAAATGAAACCTTTTGGCTTATACTGGAATCTGTATAGCATACCACATTCAGCCACATTACATTAAAACATTTCTGGAGACACAACACATAATCAAAGCTCACAAAAATATAGAATGCTAAGTTGTAAAATACTAAGTTGTCATCAGAGAGTGATAAAAATTGCAATAAATTATAAATTCCTATTGGGCTGAATCTTCAGGGGAAAAGAATATAGCCAATGTCACTAAAAATGCTATGTGTAATTGAAAAAATACATTATCTCATTAAACAGAAAAATACATTCTCTGGAATGTTAAATTGGTCTTCATTCCTTCTACAAGGCTCATAAAAAATCCCTAATAAAATTGTTGGACAGCTCATCCTTACTGCAGGAAGGAGTTCAGTAATGTCTGCTGCTTCCCTTTCATCTGCAATTTCACACCTTTTCAAATGATGTTTATATCATGGGTATGTGGGAGGGTGCAGTGAAACAGGGCAGAGATAAAGAGAAAAAGGGAAAACAAAAACACAGCAAGAGAAAAAGAGTACAACTTAGAAGGTATCATCCATTTCAAAAATAAAAGCCTAGTCTATGGTGCAAAATAATTCCAGATTTCAACTCTGATTTAATAATTCATAGCTTTAATCTCTTTATGCATCAGTTTCCTTCTCCAGAACATGGAGATAATAAAATCTACTCCATAGAGTTGTCCCATAAAACAGATGCGATGATGCATATGACATATTTAGTATAATGCTTGGTATATAAGTAGCATTTACTACTTGTAGGTAATTTGTGTCGCTGAAAGTTTATATACAAGGTGATATAAATTTTAAGTCAAACAAATAAGAAAAAAGGCATAAATTTTGTTACAAATGATATAGCCATTTAAATAAGTTACATTAATATTTAAAGTGAAGTCCAAATGTTAATTCATGCTTAGGACACTGAATGAAAACTTTAAAATTAAACTTTGAAAATCTATTTAATGCATAAAAAAGCAATAATTTAACATTGATGACATTTATCCAAAACCCTATTTATATAAGTAAAAAGTCAGATGTAGGAGAAGGGCAGAAAAGAAAATGCAACATGTTAAACTCATTAGCTTTCATTTAAAGAATAAAAAGTTATTTTTAAAATATGATTATGATAATCATATAAAGTATTTATGTAATGTTAGAATCAATACATTTAGAATTATTGATGATTTGGTAATATGATTACAGTTGTCTAACTGGTTCTCTCCTGCCAATACATTGATATGTTTTTTAAAAGTTAAAATTGATTAAATTGATTGTTTTTAGAAATATGAGTGTCTTTCTCAAGCTAGATATTTTTTTGATATTTCTATTATATAACATATAATAATTTGGTTAGGACTGTATTAGAAGAAATCAACAACTTTAACTCTCAAATTTGCTTTTGTCTAACATAATTCCCATAGTCTAAAATAAATATAAAATAAACAGCAAGCAACAAGCCATTACCAAAAAAGCATAAAGCGAGAAATGTGCATTAAAATGATGTAGAACATAACTATATTTATTTAAGAATGTATTTCAATATCAAACAGCAAATGTCAACAATGCTAAAACAGCAATTACTTTTGCACCAACCTAAACATTATTTCTTCTACTAAATAATGTGATAATAAGAAAGATAATTTCTCTTTTCTTTTTAACTTCCTGCGCCAGTACTTAAAATAATTCCTTGTTTATAGCAGGTTTTCACTAATTTGGCATATAGTTTGCATTTTAAAAGATTGAATTTGAAACCACTATCCTCTAAAACTTTTTGAAATCCTTGAAAATGTATGGATTATGATTTGCTTTAGGTCTCAATCAGCTCAGAATTGACAGCTAAGACTTTAAAGTATGGTCTATAATTGTAGTTGTATTGATTTCCCCATTGATATGGTAAGAGATTAAAATACTTTTTTATAAATACCCACACATATATACATATATTCGCAGCAAAGAAAGATAAGGTATTTCTTTTATGATTGCTTGTTTGTACATATTTTACATGCAAGTCTCATTTATTTGGGCTAATTAACATGCTAAATAATCCTTTTTTCAAAATCCTCTGAAATCAACACCTGTATCTCCTGTGGAGGTAGATGTCTTATCTGACAGCTGGGTTATGATCAATGATATGTTAGAGTAAAGATCTTTGGCCCTTCTTTACCAAATCCATTTTTTTTCATGCCAGCTTATTTATTTAAAAAGAACAACCACATCTACATCTCCACATTCATTTATCTTTCTGATATAAAAATGTAACGAAGAAAAAAAATATTTCTTGAAGCCAAGGAGACAGTTGTATGTTTCTCACATCTTCATATCCCATTTAAGGATGGGAATAAAGGATGATGTGAGTAATCACACTCTGGTTGTCAGAAAGCTAGCTGAAGTTAGGGACCATGTTTCCTTAATTTCTCTAAGACGGTGCCATAATTATTTTTAATTAAGGGCATTAATTTTTATAAATTTGATAAGAGACTGAGATTATGTGTTCTACATTTAATACAGTAGACATATTTTAATTTTAATCACTTTATAATTTGTATCATTATTTCTATGAGGGAATATCTACTCACAACATATATTTTAATGATATCTTTCAGTGTCTCTTTTCCTAGTAGGTATATTATTCAGTTCAAATCTCACTATTCAAATAAAGGATTTGTTGTGTTTCGTATGTTGCTTCATTGTGCAAGATTTATGGGTAGTCCATGGAAAGTAGGAAGCCACTCATTAAAACTAAGTCTCCTCACTCTCCCTTGAATTTTATCAGGTGCATAATGTGTCACTGAGAAAGCTTTCTGATTCTTGTCAATGCAAATTTGGAAAGTTGTGCAATAAACAGGGGAAAAGAAAGAACATACATGAATAAAAATCAAATATAAAAATATATGTTTTATTTAGATTACTGAATAATGATATTAAATAGCACATCTAGGTAATCACTAAACTTAGCATTTCAAAACATTTTGTCATATTAAGTAAATAATTTGAAGGTGGCTTCCTTACCTTTTTTTACCAACTCTGTAAAAAAAAATTAAAGAATATTGATAGAAAAGTTGTCATTGAGCATGAAGAATCCATAAATGAATGATAATAAAATCCTACTTCCCAAAACACTCATCTTCCTTCTCCCCATTATTCATCATTGTGTTTTAAACATCTAGAGTAATACCTGGCTCATGGTAGATGCCAATAAATGTCTCTCCCAGTTCAAGAATGTAAATATATATAATATATGTGTGTGTATGTATATATATGATATTGAGATTAAAATAATTTTACATTTTATAGAAATCTACACATGAATCAAAAGTTTAGAAAGAAATCATAAGTTCTACACTTTCCCTACAATGTTTAAAGTTAATAATAAGTTGCAGATCTAAAAACCTCACTGCTTTTCTTGAAGTATATTGTCTCCAGCCAGATATGAAATTCAAAGCACAGACTAAGACAAGAAATCAGGGTGCTGACAGACTATTTGGAAGGTAGTCCTAGAAAAGGGGTAAGCAGGAAAAAACAATATGATTGTTCAACATAAAGGTGACTGCTATAGATGCTAGAGACTTCAGTATTCTACAATGCTACAGAAATATTAAAATGTTAAATGTATCTCATATTTGTTCAGACAAGAGACTAGGGCATGCACCCATCTACTATTGGTAATGCCTACTATTAAGGGCGTCCATTAATTATTTTCCCTGAGGATAAGTCCTACACAGTTCCAAGCTGTGCTTGAGTATGCTTACATTGTTTCCAAGAAAGTCCTGTGAGAAAAAAATGAGACACATGGTGTGTACCTGAGGTGACATTATTAATATGAGGCTGAATTTGCATGAAACTGACCACTGTAGCTACACTTAGAATCAGATTAAACCAATTGGATGTGACTGTGGTCTACCAAAAGAAACAGCTAAAATTTACCCCTTACTATAGTCACCTCCATTTTAAATTCATGTTGTTACTGAGTCTTCAAGAAAGTGGTTAACTAAAATTTCTAAAAGTAACTTCATAAAGGTTATCAGAATAAAGTTTCTGTTCTCATGATAACTTGATGTGTATGCTGTAATCATGAATACATGTAGCAATATTTCATTCTGGTGGTAGTTTAAGTACTTTTATAAACATACAAGTATAAGCATAAAAAATAGTGGTGGTGTTGGTGTAGATGGTGGTGAGATTTTGTAATTCTAGCCCCTAGCATCTATTTATATAGACTGGCTTATTTAATGCTAGGTTTCACTTAATACTCAGTCAGTCCCTGGGTCGAAAACATCTTCTAATGAAAACCTTAATAAATGTACATTGTATAAAGAGGTTAGAATATAATAAAACCATTTTTGGATTATGGAAATAAAAAATCATCAGTGCATTTTGAAGGAGGTATATTTATCTTCTGCAAATGCATAGTGACATTTTCATTTTTAGTTTAGAAAATTTATGTATATAGTTTTTGCTGAAGGAAAAGAAGCAGAAAACTCACTATGGTATTTACACTTGATCATCTGTTAGCAGAGCTGAAAATATGTAAATAGAATGAGTTGGTTGCATATATTAGTATTCAACCTCTTCTTATGATTCTACTTTCATTTCATCATAAAACAAGGGAGCTTTTGAGAGTTAAAAGATCTCAGCTTGCTCTTGGTAACATACTTGGATCATTGATGAGGCACTTAGTATTACAAAGCACCTGCATATTTTTTAAATGTTTTGCTTTACAGTTTGAGATAGGTAGTAAGAATGTGTGCATGTGTTTATGGGCACAGATAACATGATGCAATAATGAGGAAGAGAACAATGCACTGAACTATTATTGGTGACCTCTCAGTAGAATTTCATATAGATGATATCATATATTCTGTCACTACAAATGAGAGCATCTAGAAATCAACTATAAAGCAATGATTAACAGTTTATTTAATACCTGAAGTGTTTTCAGTAGCAGTTTGGGAAGCTACTTTTGTCAGAGAATAATAACGCAGCTATCATTTAGATAAACTTGGGGAAATAATGGTTTTCACTGCATATGTAAATCTGCCTCACACGAATGAGTTGTTTTCAGCAGAGCTAAGAGATTGTCAATTTTTAAAAGACATGGAGGAATTTTCTATATTATCCATTTTAGAAGTGAAATCACTCACCTGAAGTAAATAATAATTTACTTTTAGTGACAGATAAAGAAGGGAAATTTCAGTTTTGCCATATGTGTCAAAATCAAAGTCAATAAAAGCAATAACAATAAAAATAAAGCCCCCCCCAAAAAAAAGTCACACCATAGCCAAACAGTAGATGTAGTATGGCAATCAAAAGGTGGATTACACAGTACATAACTGCATATACTCTAGACATTGTCATTTACTTTTCTGGCTAACAGAAGTAGTTTAAAGTATGGTTGGCCAACTCCCACAGAAAGATACATATATTAGGACAAGAAAAGGAATGAAGCACACTTATGGTGATAAATCAGTCAATGAGAATCTTCCTCAAAATTTACTTATCTGGTTCTGTTGTTTATAACCATTTTGGATCTCTACTGCCAGTCATTTACAAATTACCCTCTGTGATTTAGCATTCACACCATTTTGGAAACTGATACTAGTTTGGAATGATGATCTTTTCATAGCAAACTATATTTTTGTTTTTTGGAGGTTTCCATTCTTTGTAGTCTCTGGTTTTATTCAAAATTATTAGACTACCAATCTCTTTCTGAAGTTAGATATATTTTGTTTTTAATTATTAAGCTACATATGCATGTATGTATTTATATTATATATTTATTTATTAAAATTCTATGAATTAGTCTTTTATCCTTTCACTCTTTCCAAGTCAGTTTTTGAGGAAGTAGCCTCCATTTAAGAAGTAAACATAGACATTTTGGATTTGAACCCCTTTCTAAATATATGTTTTGCAAATATTTTCTCCCCATCCTTAGGGTGCCTTTGATTTTGATTTTTTCCTTGGCTGTGCAGAAGTTTTTTATTTTGAAACAGTCCCATTTGTTTTTTTTTTTCTTTTGTTGTCTAAGCTTTTGGTCTGGTATCCAAAAAGTTATTGTCCAGACCAAAATCAAGGAGCTTTTCCTGTATATTTTCTCCTAGGAATTTATAGTTGCAAGTTTTATGCTAAAGTCCATAATCTATTTTGAGTTTATTTTTGTGTATCTAACGTTGTAAGATTTCATTATTTTGAAAGTGAATATGTAGTTTTCCTAACACCATTTATTGAAGAGATTATTCTTTCCCCATTGTGTATTCTTAGGCCATCTGTTGAAAATTATTATATTTGACTGTACATGCTTGAGTTTATTTTGGGGGTCTCTTTCTATTCCATTTGTCTATGTGTCTGTTTTTATGTAAGTATCATATTGTTTTGGTTACTGTAACTTTGTAATATAATTTGCACTCAAGAAGTGTAATATCTCCACTTTTATTCTTCTTTCTCAAGACAACATTGGCAATTCTGGGTCTTTTGTAAAATATAAATTTTAGAACTAGCTTTTCTATTTATGTGAATAAAAATGCCATTGGAATTTTGATAAAGATTGCTTTGGGTAATATAGATTTTTTAACAATATTCTTTCAACTTATGAACATGGAATATCTTTTCATTTATTTGTGCCCTCTTCAATTTATTAATCAATGTTTTATAGCGAAAAGTGTACAAAGCACTTGAATAGACATTTTTCCAAAGAAGACATAAAAATAGCAAATAGGGTGTGGCATGGTGGTTCACACCTGTAATTCTAGCAATCTGGGAGGCCAAGGTGACAGCATCAGTTGAGATCAGGAGTTTGCAACCAGCCTGAACAAGAGAGAGACCCCCGTCTCTACCAAAAATAGAAAAATTAGCCAGGTGTGGTTGCGCATGCCTGTAGTCCTAACTACTTGGGAGGCTGAGGCAGGAGGATGGCTTCAGCCCAGAGGTTTGAGTTTGCAGTGAGCTATCATGAGCCGCTTCACTCTAGCTGGGGTGAAAGAGTGAAACTCTATCACAAAAAAAAAAAAAAAATATGGCAACAGGTATATAAAAAGGTGTTCAATATCACTAATCATCTGGGAAATGCAAACAAAACCACAACGAGATATCGCCTTACATCTCTTTGCATAGCTATTACCAAAAAACCCAAGAGATTACGTTGATGAGGGTGTAGAAAAAAGGTGCTCTTGTGTACTTCTGGTGGGACTGTAAATTGGTACAGATATTATGAAAAACAATATGCAGGTTTCTCACGAAAAATAAAACTACCATGTGAATCAGCAATCCCTTTTCTGGGTATACAGAAAATGAAATCAGTACCTTGTAGAGATATTTGTGTTCCCATGTTCACTGCAGCATTATTCACAATAGTCAAGATATAGAATCAACCTAAGTGTTCATCAACTGATGAACGTATAAAGAAAATGTTTTATATATGTATACATAATGGCATACTGCTCAGCTTTAACTAATAATCCTGTCATTTGCAACAGAAATGGATGAACCTAGAGGACATTATGTTAATTGAAATAAGGCAGTCACAGAAAGACATACACTGCATGATCTCACTTATATGTGAAATTTAAAAGAGTCAAATACATAGAAACGGAGAGTCAGAGAGTTGCCACACACTATGGTTGCCACACACTATGGTTTCAATGTGTCCCTCAAAGTTCATGTGTAGGAAACTCGATCTCCAATGCAACAGTGTTTAGAGGTGGAAACTTTAAGACGTGATTGGGTCATGCGGACTCTGCTCTCATGAACAGATCAATGCCATTACTCAGGGGGCGGGTGGTGTTATCTCAAGAATAGAGTCCTTATAAAGGATGAGTTCAGCCCCCTTTCTCACTCTCTTTTGCCATGTGATGCTGTCTGCCATGTTATAATGCAACAAGAAGGCCCCCACCAGTTGCAGCCCCTCAATCTTAGAGTTTCCAATCTCCAGAACCACAAGCCAATACATTTCTATTCATTTAAATTATCCAGTCTCAGGTATTCTGTTACAGCAGCACAAAACATAGTAAGACACCAGGGGTGAGGAAAAGTGGGGAAAGGAGAAATATAGGTCAAAGTGTACAAAGTATCAGTTATGTAAGATGAAGAAATATAGCAATTCAAGGTACAGCATGATGACTATAGTTAATAATACTTTGTTATGTACTGAAAATTTACTAAGATTTCAGGTGAACTTACTACAGAAATTAAAAAGGTAACTGTGAGGAGATGGACATGTTACTTTGCTTGACTATAGTAGTCATTTCACTATAGATATGTATATCAAAGCATTATGTTGGACACTTTAAATATTTACAATAAAATAAAGGAAATGCGACTAATTTGATACCAACATAATGTAAGAAGTGCCTGGAACATGGAGAAAAGACAGAATATCAGATACCTAACATGTGGATAGAAAAATTAGCCAAGAGACATCAATGTGCTAGATCTGTCAAAGAAGAGCCATTTTTGATGTGGAACCACTCCACATGATGCCAGGTAGATAAGAGATAAATGACAAAAATCATCCCTTCCTAAATTCCTGATCTATTGAGAGCAACATTAAATTGTTATTTTAAGCCACTATGTTTTTGGATAGTTTATTACACAATGATACATAAGAAAACAGTCCTCATCTAACACAATTATCATACATTAATTTTGCTGCCACAAGTTTCATTGTGTTCACTTCACTTCTAGTTTACTGAAGATACTGAAGCCACTTTTCCCTCGTTATCTCATCAAAATATATGTCCTAGGTCTGTATGAAGATTCTGAAAAGTCTTGTCCCTATAATAGCAAAATAATGTATTTGACCCTACTTAACCCATATGTTTGGGACTGAATTAGACATTTTAATATCTAGGCATTAAAATTAGAGGCCAATCTATACCAATGTTGTGAACACACCACTCCAAGTTCTACCACTCATCTTTATTCAAATCAAAAGTCCCAGCTTTTGCTGCTCTGAGAACCCTAGCATTGCTAAAGATTCTAAGTGGTTCAATCTTAAGCCCTTTCATGGAAACTACTAAGTACATTTTGACAGATTGTGTACCCCATGTAAGACTTTTGAAAAGCTTTGACTTAAATGTTCCAAAGGTACTTCAAATTCAGCACCTTCTGAAAAAAAACATGGCTTTCCAAAACTGCTTACATTTTTCTAACTTTTGTCTTATCTACCAGTAAATAAGCCAGGAGTAAGTCTTTTTTATTTTCCTGTCTTGATTATTATGTAGCTAACAAATTTGTCACCAATTTCTGTATATTTTTAAAATATTTATTTAATGCACTATTTCTTCTCCATTTCTACTGTCACTGCCTTTATTCTGAGACATGTCTCTTTATGTCTAGATTATTAAATTAGGTTCATATCTGTTCTTTAGTAATCTATAATTACACAGACATTTGCAGCTATTTTTTTCATAATATAATTTTTACTGTGTTACATGTAGGTTCAAAATTCACTAATATTCCTGCTAACGTGATGAGTTCAAACTTTATTAAATCAAAAAATAAACAATTACACATGCCAGAATAACATCTGTTATGGATTGAATGTTTATGTCCCTTCGAAAGTTATATGTTAAAATTATCTGGTAGGTGATTGTTTAGGAGGTGATTAGGTCATAAGTATGAAGGTCTCATGGATGGGATTAGTGTCCTTATGAGGAGACATGAGAGCTCTCTCTTTCTACCCCACAACTCAGCCACTCTGCCATGTAAGGATACAATGAGAAATTGTCAGTCTGCAACCCAGAAGAGGACCCTCACCAGAACCTGACCATTTTGCCAAACTAATCTTGGACTTCCAGCCTCCAGAACTGCGACAGATCAATTTCCGTTGTTTATGAGCCACCCAGTCCATGGTTCTTTGTTATAGCAGCCTGAACTGATTAAGACCACATCTAAAAACATCACTATTGTTTATGGTGACAGCTACATTTCTTAGAATAATTTACCAGGACTTTTATAATCTAATTTTAGTTAGTTTTTTCTATCTCACATGCAAGCACTATTTTCCTTGTGCTGTTTTATCAAAAGAAAAAGTAGTGATTTCTTAATCTTACCAAATTCATTTACAACTTCAGACCTTTGCACATCATATTCTCTTTGCCTGATACATGCCTCCTTCTCCCCAATGCCTATGACTTTGACATTGTAAACTTTGCTCAAACAATCAATGGCAATTTAGCTCTCATTTCATCAGGAAAGCCTTCTCCATTTCCTTGTATTTTAGTTTAGTACTCACCCAATGTATCATCCACTGTTGAGTAATCATAATAAAGAGAGGAGTTACTTTACTTATCAGCGTATCTTTATCATCTAGCTTGTGTGGTGAATATTCAAGAAATATTTACCAAAGTACAGAATAAGTAAATTAATTGACTATACTCTTAATCAAATGATTAATGGTCTAATTAATTAATCTACTAATCAGTATTTGTAAAGTGCTTGGCTTTCTTAAATTTGGCAATAGTTATCTCTTTCTCTCTCCCTCTCTCTGTCTCTTTTTCTCTTTGCTAGCTCTTAGAGCATAGGATAAATCTTTAAAACTTTAAGGGATTTAGATACTTTTAGCATAAAAACACTGCTTTAGGCCTAGAGAAGTTCAATCTCTTGCCTAAGGCCACATAACCTGTTAAAAGCAAACTGTATCACAGCATTTCAGGGAGATTTCTCTACTGGAAGATATTGGTACATTAGTGGGTGCATTAGTGTTTTCTTGCTGCATCACAAATCACCACCAACTTAACAGCTAAAAGCAACATGTATTTACTGTCTCACAAGTTCTATGGTCCTGTGCTCTGGATCTCACAGGGCTGTATTCAAGGTGTCAGCTGGGGCTGAGGTCTCATTTTAGGCTCAGGGACATCTAATCTCTCAAGGTTGTTGGCAGAATTCAGTTCCTTGCAGGTTTAGAAACTGGTGACTTGTTTCTTTAAGACCAGGAAGAGAGCACCTCTGTCACTTTCATGTTCTCCTTTTTAAAGGGTTAAACTCATTAGTCAGATCTACTCAGGGTGATATCCCCTTTGATTAACTTATACTTAGCAGATTAGAGACCTTAACATCATCTACAAAATCCCTTTGCCATATAACAAAATTGTGGGTGTGATATCCCGTTATATTCTCAAATTCCTTCTACACTCCAGGGGAGGGGATTATGAGTCATTGGAGCCCAGTTATAATTATGCTTACAACTGAAGGAATATGGTGTCCTTTTGAATATTTGAGATAAACACTTTGTTAATTTAAATTTTTTTAATGAAAGAAATAGAATCTCAATGATAAAATTGACAAACTTTTGGCCACCTATTTCCAATAGCATTTGCCTTCACACACACTGAGGCAACCACTATTATAAATTTGATAGATATGAACAAATTTATATATTAATAAATAATAAATAATAATTTACGTGACTGACTTAAATTATAAAAAAATACTACAATTTACTTTATGTTGCTTTATAACTTGTCTCTTTAAAAATACATATATATTTTGAGACTGTCTCTACTGTACCTGGGTTAAAAATCAAGTATGAAGTAGTAGCTCAATTTTGTTATTTGGTGCATGCGAATGTTTTGCACTCTTACTTATTTAATTACTGCTTAATTTCTGATTTTCTTCCCTACTGCAAATTTGTAAAGTTCTGGTATTTTACTGGGTTTTTCTAGCAACATACTGTGAATTTGGAGTTAACTGCGTATACATACATGTTTTCTACTTTTTAATTATGGTTTCTTTGATAAATATGAAATGCTGTTGATCCATATTTATTCATAGATTCTGTATTTGCAAATTCCTCTACTTGTAGAAATGTACCTGTAGGCTCAAAATCAATACTCATGACACTTTTTGTGCTCATTGAGAGACATGCTTAGAGTGACAAAAAAATTTG
Organism: Lemur catta; assembly: GCF_020740605.2. Classification (NCBI taxonomy): domain Eukaryota; kingdom Metazoa; phylum Chordata; class Mammalia; order Primates; family Lemuridae; genus Lemur; species Lemur catta. The sequence continues at coordinate 15,202,734 of NC_059139.1, read as the reverse complement.
AGTCTCTGGCATGCCCATTCCCAGCTGCAGTCAAACAAGGAGATATGCTGCCTTCTTGTTTCAGCTCTCTTATGAGATGACCAGAGGATGGAGACTGTCCAGCCAGGGCCTTATTGTGCAAAAGCTCCAGTTCTGGGGCGTGGGAAGGAATTTGAATCCCAATTCTGACACCTGCTAGTGGCATGATTTACATGTAAAACATATCTACCATTTTAATAGGCAACATACATCCATTTATATTTACTGCAATTACTGATATTTTATGGTAATTTCTCCATATTAATATTTTCCCATAATGATTAATATTTGCTGCTGCTTTATTTTGTTCTTATTTTTTATTGTGTTTTTCCTATCCTGGTGAACGTTTTCTGGCTTTTTTCTGCCTCTGTCAAGTTAGAAATTATCTTATGCTTCTACCTTTTTAAAAAAATACTACTATATAATGTAATAATTATCACTTTAGTAATTTAGTTTGCATTTTCTCCCATAGGAAAGGGGTGCAGGATGCATTTAAAATTACTTTTTGTGTTCTCTTTGCAAATAGTTCAAGAATATGTGTAATTCAATTAAAATATTGAACATATAAAATATGAAAACTTGCAATGACAATGATGACACAAAAAATGAATAGAAAGGCTAGATTTACCTTTTTCCCTAAAGAACATATTTTAAATTGAAACAACTCCAGATTTTACAGATGAGAGAGAGGAGGAGTTGATTTAATTTCTTATCACTTTAATGCCTTTAATAATAGACTGCAAATATTGATGTCTTTCCTATGAGTCATACAGATGTTAATCACTTTTAGAGTCATAAATGATTGAAATTTAGCATAAATTGTCATTTCAGTTTGTAATTCTTTTTAGTAATTTATGCTGTTATTTGTGTAAACTCTAAAGGTTATTTTTCTTCTGATCTTGGCCGTAAAAGAATTTTGTTTACTTCTCTCAAATGAATCAAGAAAATTATTGAGTATTAGATATGCAGAATGCATTATTAGAACGTGACATAATTTAGAAACCGGATAATTTATATCATTAACAATGTGTGAATATAATTTAATATAATTTATGTCAATACAGTGAAGCCACATGCTTAGAAAAAATAGCGGTAGATTGGAAAATAGGAAAAAATAGGTACAATTTTCCAAAATTGTTTTAATATGTCCTCTCTGATTCTTTATAACTGTTCAGAAACTTCTAATTTGGGAATTTAATTGAGTTAAAATGTTAAAAATCAAATATTCTACAGTTAACATTAATAAAAATCTCCACATGTATAAATTATATAGTACGAAATTTGTGATATACTTTAAGAATTTTTTTCAAATTTCATATATTACTCTTGCCATTTCCATTTGTTACTTTTGTAACAAAATCACACCATCTTACCCTTCTTTTACATGCAATATTTGAATTGAAAACTCTTCTCACACATTTCATTGACCACTCCAATGCCACAGTTGAAATATTAATAATTTGCTGCTGAAGATTAAATGTTTAAATTTAACACTTATATTATGGATCATTCATTTTCTTACCTCTTGAAAACTTAAATTTACATATATTATTCAATATAGTAATGAAAATGCAGCATGCTGTACTTATTATGAATGATCTTTTAGTGAATTTAAAGACATAAAAATCCAGTTGTTTAGAACTTTTTATTGTTCTTGTCCTAATTAGATATTCTCTGCTTCAATGAGACATATTGGTGAAAAATGTTACTATGTGACATTATGTCTTTATGTTCTTGAAGAACATCATATAGTATTATAGTGGGTACTAATCTCCATTTGCTTTTTCTTGTTTACCTTTATCTACTCCATTTGTTGCTAAAAAATATTTTGATCCCTTCAGAGAGCATCAGCCCACACCTGTAATCCTAGAACTTTGGGAGGCCAAGGCAGGAGGATCACTTGAGGCCAGGAGTTCGAGACTAACAACCACATAGCAAGACACTGTTTCTATAAAAAATAAATTTTAAAACCACATAAAAAAATCTGTTCAAACTGCTGTGTGCTACTTCATCCTCTCCTCCCTAAATGCTTCATCACTGTCAGATTTTTCTCCCATTCAATCAACTAAAGAAGAGATTATTGTGTTTGAGATTAGGTTGTCATAGGTAGTAGCATTAATTAATCTCAGCTATGCTTAAGAATAAGTCTATTTATAACATAAATAAATTTATTATAAATTTATAATACTCAAGTTGATTAATGAGCCAACGTGGTTACTTGGTGCTTCTAATTAGAAAAAGCCAAAGATTTCATGGTCTTACTTTTTTTTTCAACAGCAGAAAAAAAATGTGAATTCTCCTTTAAAACCCTTAATAACTTCAACTTTATGTGTGTGTGTATATGTATACATATCTTTTATATGTATAAAAGATGTCAATATAGAATCAAATAAATAAACTTATTTCACATCTTAGTAAAGTAAGAATAATAAAAATTTGGTGTGTATTTACCCTCAATTAAACTATGATAAATACCTTTGTTATGGAATTTGAGCTAATGCTTGCAGTACTCATTTAGTCAGATAATAGTTATTTTGCTAATTTATTTTTCACACATTTCAAGTAAGGAAATGACATTTGGAGGAATGCTTCAACATAATTGTTCTTTTAAATGTGCCTTTTAGTTCTATTTAGCATTAAGAAAAACAATCTCTTAATATTTTCTCCTAATGAAATCCTTTCTGAAATAAAACTGAACAAATAATCACATGCCTATGAAACCAGCTCCTTGACCTTCACCCTGTGTGGCATTTGTTATAATGAGACATTCCAAGCAAAGCAGACACTTAAGATTTTAGTTAATTCTTAAAATCTTCAATTTGAAATCTTCAGATATATTTATTTTTTTAAGTACAAACTCCACCAAGCATATATGCAGAAAAATACCCATGAAAATATCACCACCTCATAAACTAAGACATAAACTGATAAACCAAAAGTAAGTAGGCAAAGCAATCTCTAAACATGTTTGTCTTCAACATTCTCTTTCAGAGGAATGGACATTTGCTCCCCCTCTCTCAGTAATACCTTTGCTGATGTCATCTGTCTCACAAACTTTCTGCTTATTCTCCAAACAAAACTGCACATTACTTACTGACATTTACAAGAGATTTTATGAATGAGGTTTGTAATACTTCCAGAACAAATGGTAAATTTGTATTTTGACTCATATTGGATTGTTCCTTCTTTCATAAAATTATCTCCAGGAATTCATGATATGGAGAAAAGGAAAGTGATTTGTAGGAATCACTGATATCTTGGATTTACTGACATCAAATAGCACTAAAGTTCACCACAAGTCGTAATATATTAGGTAGTCTTAGGAGGCCAGGTGAGGAGAATCAAAGAAACTGTGATGGTAGATGAAATTTTTAACAATAGGTAGTTTTGTGATCAGGAAAGCTTTATTAATATTTAAAACTGAAAGAGGAAGTGCCTTGTTTTGACTGAGATGTAAGCTATTTTGTGGTAACATCTTCAGAGAATTTGAATTTCTAGTACAAACATACTTCTTGCGAACTTAAAAAAGAACAACTGCTAGATTCAGGAAAACCTTGCCTCAAATACTTTTTTCCATCTCATAGAAATTGAAATAGGATAGTAAAACTGAGAAGAGAGTGAGGAGGTTTTGATCATTTAGGTGGTTATAGCTGGAAAAAACCTTCATGCCTATTTATCTTGCTTAGACTAAAATTTTGCTTTATTTGATCATTAATCTGACTTTCATTTGGGCTTGAGGAAAGGATAAACTTCTGTAGACAAGGTCAGGTCAGAGAAAGGAGGAAAAATGTATGGTATTAATGGATATTTGTGATTAACTTGCAGTCATGAAGGTTAATTAATAATCAGGGAATTAAAAGCTGAGGAAAAGCAAGATTTTGTCAAGAAGCATATGGTAAAAGGCATGTGACATCCAGTGAGTATTAAAAGATAGCATCTTGGGAATTAGCATAAACAATAGACTAGAGCTAAAGAAAGCTTCCTTGTTTTACTAAACTTGCATTTAGTATACAGCATATCACTTAATTCAGGGTTTTTCAATCTTTGTGTCCCTGACATTTTAGGTCAAATAATGCTTTTTTTGTGGGGGCCCGTCTTTGCATAGAAGGATACTTAACCACATCCCTGGCTTCTACCCAATAGATACCAGTATCCCCCTCCACCGTGACAGACTCAATCAAAAATGACTTTGAGCATGTCCATAAATCCCCCTGGGGACAAAATATCCCCAGCAGAGAAACTCTGGTAAAATTTATGTGTGTGTGTATATATATATATATATATATATATATATATATATATATATACATATTAATGAATATATAATTTTTTTCTAATTGAGCTTCTTCATATGTAGAGTGACAATAAGTAAGCCTTGGTTTTTTGACAGTATGGGGAAATCCACTTGACAGCGCATTTGGCTAATCATTTTTACTTTTATAATCTTTTATGGAAGTATATACATACAAAAAGTGCACATATCCTCAAATGTACAGCCTGATGAATTTTAGCACACTGAGTACATTTGGGAAACTGACACCAAGATTAAGAAATAGAACATATCCCACAACAAGAAGTTCATCTTATGCCCTCTTCAACACACTACCTTCCAAGGGTAACCACTGTCCTGATCTCTAACAGCCTGGACTGATTTTGCCTGCCTTGGTACTTTGTAAAAATGAAATTCCGGGGCAAAATGAAAATGCTATTTTCATTATCATTTCATTATCATTCACTTAAAAAATTTCCTATTTTCCATTTTAATTGTTTAGCCCATTGTGTCTTTAGAAATGTGCATTTTTATTATAGGCATTGTGTCAGCAACCGTAGAAAATTCACTTTTGGATTCTAACATTTGTCTTTATATATATTTTTTTGGATTATGCACATTGTCCAATCATATAATCTGTGAATCATGACAATTTTAAACCTTCTTTTTCAATTCTTATGGCATTCCCCCCTATTGTTCGTATTACAATGGCAGTACCTTGACTCTGTTAGGCAGTACAAGGCACTCATCGTCCCAATCCCACCAGATACGGAGCTGGGTTGGAATGGGTTGCAGCCTTAATAAGAATTCTATGGCTTGCTGTTCTCTCCAGAGTGTCAGGCTCCTAGACTTTTGACTGTGAGTATGAAGGTACCTTCACCTCACCCATGAAGGGAGATCCAGCTGTGCCCTGCAGTATTCCCAGCCCATTTCTCCACTTCTGTCCACACACTGTAGCAGATTCCATCAAATATCTTACAGGGGACACAATAGCAAATGTGCAGTAAGCACACCCCCCTCAGCATATCCTTGTTTTCTAGGCACCTAATGACTGTTGGAGATTTCATTCTGCTATTTTGAAACACTGGCCAGTCTTTAGTGTCCTCTATGCTCCAGAACTCAGGAAATTACTACTGGTTATCCTGGCTGTATGTTTTAAAGCTCTCGAGGTTTCAGTTTTTCCTCCAGCCCTGCAACACTTACAGATTTGCTGGCTTCTCTCCCCTGGCAGTGGACCTCTGCCTCAACTAAGCCTCATATTTAGCCCTTGCCCAGATTTGACCAGTTGGAAAAACTAGCCAGTGATAACCAGCTCAATCCAGAAATGTTCTTCTCTGTAATTTTAGTTCAACTGGTCCTCGCTGCTTCTACAGATCACTAATACCACCAAAAACATAATACTTGTCATTTACGTGACATTTTTCTGTTTCTTGAAATTAAATGCTGGTCTCCAACATCCTACTGTACCCTACTTGTAGTAGAGATCTCCCAATCACTTTTTAAATTAAATATTTCTTTAATTGATATGAAATTTACATAAAATGAACCATTTTAAATAATACAATTCAGTGATATTTAATATATTCAGAATGTTATGCAAAGAGCACTTTTATTGCTCCAAAACATTTTTAGCACCTGCAAGGAAAACCGCCTACTCACTCATTAAGAAGCCAGTACCATTTTTCACCGCCCACGCACCGCAGCCCCTGAGGACTACCAATCTGCTTTCTGTTTCTAAAAATTTACCTACTCTGGATACTTCATGTAAATAGAATCATACAAGTGACCTTTTGTACCTGGCTTGTTTTACTCAGCATGTTTTCATTGTTCATTCATGCTGTAGCAACGATCAGAACGTTATTCTTTTTTGTTGATGAATTCCATTGTATGCATCGGCCACATTATCCATTCTTCCAATGATAGACATTTGCATTACTTCCACTTTGTGGCTATGCTAAATCATACTGCTATAAACATCTGTGTGCAAGTATTTGTTTGAATATCTGTTTTTAACTCTTTTGGGTTTATACCGGGGAGTGGAGTTAGTAGGTCATGTGATAATTCTATGTGTAACTTTTTGAGAAACAGACATATTTTTAAAATTTTTGAAGGAAATAGTTGATTTAAAGTCTTTGTCCAGTAAGCCCAATATCTGTGCTTCCTCAGAGACAGTTTTTGTTAATTTCTCCTGTGAATGGGCCATACTTTCTTGTTTCTTCATACACATTGCATTTATTTTTGTTGAAAAAGAGGACATTTAAAACATTATAAATTGTGCTAACTCTGAAAATCAGAATCTTACCCTTGCTCTGGGTTTTGTGGTTATTCTCCCTTGGTCTGGGATGGAGTTGTTTCATTGTTTAGTGACTTTTATAATTTTTTTTAAAGAGTATATTGTTTGTCTTATGTGTTCTCCAAAATGTTTCTTTATCTTATGGTCAACTAGTGTTTGGTCAGAGATTTCTTTGAACATCTGAGACAAAAATAATTATAATAATAATAAATTTAAAAAATAAGTAGATGTCTGTGCCGGGACACTTCCTCAACCCTTAGCCAGGCCATTGGAAATCAGTCTTGACCTTCCCTTCCTGCTTGCACTGAGTTTAAAAAGATCAGTCATAGGTAAAAGTTTAGGATCTTTTTCGAGCTTGTATCCTTCTTTTCCTATGCTCCATGTGGTCTACTAAATTCTTAGCACAGAGGAGTGCTTTACAATGCCCTAATTCTCCAGAGAGTCTCTTATCCAAATTTTTCCTCCCAGGTTTTCAGCTTATCTGTTGTTTGCCTCAGTAGTAATCATTTGCCCCAGGCACTAGCAATTGATTCATTTCCCTTAACTGTATTGAAGGAATTCCCTCCGCCTAGTAGCTACTTTTCTACTCCCAGAGACTTCCAAGTTAGATGAAACAAAGGCAAACTTCTTCCTTCAGTCTTTCAGGCAGCCTCAGAGCTGGTCAAAACAGACAGATACGATTATTAAAGAACAAGGTCTGCTCTGCTCCCTCTGCCACCAGGGACCGAGGGTGCCACACTAGGACACAGGCTGCTGTCTTCAAGACTACCGCCAAGCCAGGGAGGGAGGGAGAGGCAAAGGAAATCAAAACTGCTGCAAAGCTTTTCTCACATTAAATGCACTGATTCTTGAGTCAGCACTTGCTTACTTGATTGCTTTAGTAAACCTTTGACTATTTTCCAATATTGTCACAAAGTTGATTGGAAATTTTTGTTGTTGTTGTTTCTGTGGAAAGACGAACTCTTGAAGCTCCCTACTCTGCCATTTTCCCTGACTTCACCATCTGTTTTTGTTTCATTCTACTTCAAAGACTTTGTTCTAGAGAGCTACCATTAGCTTCTGTTGAAGCACTACCCATCACTGATTTATGGAAACAGGAATCTCCTAGCTCTCTCCCTCTTTAAAATGTCTTACGAATTCAAAGTGGTAAGTTCATTTTTTCCCAGTCTTTTTTTTTTTTTTTTGGTTGCCCTGGTAGAGTGTAGTGGCATCGTTAGCTCACTGCAACCTCCAACTCCTGGGCTCAAGCCATTCTCTTGCCTCACCCTCCCGAGTAGCTAGGACTACAGGCAGGCGCCACCAGCCTGTCTAATTTTTCTATTTTTAGTAGAGATGGGGTCACTGAGAGGGTGAGCCCCCACATGTTGGGCTCCCTGTGCAGCAGGTTGCCCCTCTGTCTTTGGACCATTTCAAGCACACAGTCTATTGTAAATGGGTCCTTTCAAATGAGGTTCCATCAAATCCATCAAGGCTTCATGTTCCCAGTGTGTGCATTCATGCAGGTACCCCACAAGAGGCCAAACCAAGGCCTCTGGCAGAGAACAAATCCATGAGAATTCTGTCTCCATTTAGTTGTGCCATTCCAGATGTCAGAGATCCAGTTTCTAGCCTTAAAGTGGATCCAAATCCAGACAGGGTATCAAGGCCCCAAGGCCCCACCTCCTGCTGTTAGGAGCCCCCTTCCCTTCAAACAGAAGCATGAGTATGCACAACCACAGAAGCACATCTAGAATCCCTATAAATGCTCCCCCCTTCCTCCTCTGGATAACTGAAGAGCTCTGGTTAAAACAATCTGCTCAGCTTCCTGGGCTGAATTCCCAGGTGGCAGTGTGTTCTGTGACCTCCACATATCCAGCCCTTCTTTGTCCATAAAGCTGTTCCTGCCAGAGTAAAGATGCCAACCTGGCTCTGGTATTGGCCAATTTGACAGATTCATCCTGCTAGAATAGACAGCCTCCATCACCTCTAATCAGTCATGCTGCAAAGGCTCTTTCTCTTCAGTTGGCAACAGGGTGACAGGATTGAGGGTAGACATAGTCTTTAATTTAATGTTTGGATTAGCCAAAAGGATGGCCTGGTATTTTCCCAGCCTTCCTGTGGTCAGTCAATAACCATTCCCCTTCTGTTATAATAAAGTCAGAATCTGGTGGGGTGCATATACTACAACAGGTTGTCCCTAAGTAAATTTTTCAGCCACTTGCAACCAGTTACAAATACTTGCTCCCGTCCAGAGGCAATGAGGCCTTCCTCTCAGTCCAGCAGTGCTGCAAGGCCACTCCAGTCCTGGATCCTGCCATTCGAATGTGACTGGGTACCATTCATAGTCGGTAAGTTCCTCAGCCACCTCTTGCCTGTGGCTACCTCACCACTGCCTGGCCTGTCCCCTACTGCCCCCTGCCTGGCTTGGGGAGTGCCAGGCATGGCTGGTGCCAGGGGTTGGGGTGGTGGCCAGGGGAAGGGGTCCCCCAGACTACCTCTGTCCATGTGGTTTGGCACCAATCAAATCCCCACTGTCAATTTCACCTGTGGCTCCTGTGGGGATTAGAGCCACTAGTGAGGCAGGGACCCCCACACACCCCGTGCTCCCTCCTTCATTGTCTGAGTCCTGGTCTTAAGAAAAACCCATTTGCTCTCCTGGGGGGTTTCTTGTTACCTGGAGTCCTTTGAAATTTCGGGCAGTGCTCTTTCCAATGTCCTTCCTCTTTACAAAAAGCACACTAATTATATTAATATATCAGTCTGGGGTGACTTTTTATGCCCTTTCGTTTTTGACTGTTGCAAAGGACCCTGCCAGCTGTCCTTATGCATTCAAGCTCCTATGTGATATAGTCATAATGGAAATTGCCCCGCCCGGGCTCTGGGTGTCCTCTGGCCAAAATGAGTTCCTCCCTTGGTCTGAGAAGGAGAGACCATTCCCAACCCCCAGTCATAACCCAGTGGTCATGGGAGTGAACAATTAGTTCCTGTCACGCTCTCCCCAGCCCCTCTCATGGTGCTGAGACGGTGGTGGCAGCCGACGGAGGCAGTTATCCTGGGCCGGGCTCCGCACAAGCCCATTTCCCAGACCTGCTTCAGGCTTCTGGCAGGGCCCAATCAGTGTGAGCTTGAGTGCAGCCAAGCCCATGGGATCTTCCCACGGATGGCCCTAGCTGCAGCAGGTGCCGGTGCTGCCCCAGTCGCTGTTTTCCCCTTGCTGAGTGGCAGCAGCCCATGCTGCCCTGTCCTCCCTCCCCCTGGGTCCGCCTCTGGGGCTGCGGCCCCACGCAGCACCTCGCCTTGGCTGCCACCCAGCAGCTATCCCAAAACTGGTGTGGACCAGGGGAATTCAATTGTTTAATTTAAACAAAATATCACAAAGGCCCACGGTGGACAGGGGAGCAGGTGAAGGACTCATGTGATCCAACCTAATTAATCCCCAATTTTATCACACGCGTGGGTTCTTCTATCCCACCCACCGCCAGTAGAGGTCTCTCCTGTACCATTAACTTTATGCCAAACCTTTATGCAATTGCCAGAAAGATTATACATATAGGACCTGGTCCCATTTACCCGACCTTTAAAAAAGTAATTTAAGTTGCAAGACAGCATAATAATTTAAAGTTTCATTCAACAGCCAAAGTTGACCATTCAGCCAAGATTTTTCCCCAGAGACTTTCAGATCGAACAGGAATGGAGCTTCCTATGTTAGGACCAAATTCACAAACAATCAAACACAGACTATATAGGGAATTCCCAACACAAACAATCTAAAATGCCATGGTCTTCTAAACAAATGGGAACCACTCAAAACAAGAACCAAATTTTCTCAGACGAGAACCGAAATTCCTAATCCAAGGGGACAAATGAGAACCAAATTCTCTCAAACAAGAACCACCATCTTCTAATCTCCCAGGTTCCCTGGGAAACACAAATGAGCTCCAAATCTGAACCAGCTTCCCTAGTTCCATTCAACCTTGTGACTTCCACCCCAAACAGTGTCTCTAAACAAATCAACAGGAAGGTCTGAAAACCTTCCCCAAATGGGTGGAATCAATGGTCTCAGTGTGCACACCGGGGAACTCACTCAGACAAATTGGCCAAGGCTGTTGCAATGATTCCCAAATACATTTCCTTCTCTTTAACTCAGTTTAGGTTGCAGGGAGATGCAGCTACTCCGGGAGGAAAGAGATGGAATTTCCCTGGAGCTATAATAGGCTCCAGCAGCTGCTGGGGCCATCCCTTCACTCTCTCAACTCAAAAAAGACATTGTTCCTACCTGTGAAGACCCATGGCTGGACCTGGGGCTGCTCCCTGCCGATTCCACTGCAGCAGCTGAGGGGTGCCATTCCACGGGGGCGCCGATGGGCCCAGCCAGAGATGCCAAATTCCACGACTGAAATTCCAGCACTTGTCCCAGGGTCTGCATCAGAAGAATCAGTACAAATGGTTTGGGAGAAAGAAAAAGGGAGGTTTATTAATTTGCTGGCAAATGAGGAAAATGTCAGATTCCTATCTTAAAGTACCAATTTCGCTATATAAGCAGAAATGCAGAGCTTTTAAAGGGAGGGTTTTCAGCTTCTGGGTATTGCTTAACTACAGTTGATGGTCCTGATCCATCCCATCTCTGGTGAAGATGATCTGGTGACCTCTGCCCCAGATAATTCAGTTGAGGCATCTCCTTTGGTACAAAGAACAAAGGACATTCCCCTGCCCCTCCAAGGGCCTGAGGCAGGGATGCAGGTTTAAATTCCCAAAAACAGTAGGGGAGGTTTTAAAGAGACAGCTTGTAATAAATTTTGCCCTTTTTTTAGGCCATTCCCTATGTTATATTTATACAATCTTCTTCAGAGCAGAAGAGATGAGGGGTGTAGAGGTAAATGATTTTTAAAGGAAAAGGATGAACCCAAAGAACAATGAACTGAGACAAAGTTCCTCTGATCTCTGGGGCACTTGGCAGGAAGGGGAAGGGTGGATCTTTGCTATTAATATAGGTTGTCTTAGTGTACATAGAAAGTCCACCAGGTAATCTCTTAGAGCTGCCCTCACAAGAATAAATAAAAACTCTGGGCAAGGTGAGGACTCCTAGCCTTCTCTCTTATCTGTTAATCTTTCCTGGTCACTTGATGAGATTGCTAGGGAGAGGGTCTTAAGACAATTGCATTTATTTTAGATTTTTCTCAGATAAAGATATTCTAGAAAGAGTTCCTTCTTGTGCTTTTGGAAAGAAAGAGGATTAGAGAGAAAGGGGTCTGGGAAAGGTCAGAGAGAGCTTGCTTCTGAGGCTTATTTTTGAAGCCTTATAATTTTCTTTAATTCTAAGAACTCAACATGCCAAAGTGCCATATTTTGAGGGCATTGTTTTCTATGCCCCAACATAATCAAATTAAATACTTTAATCTTCATCAATTTTTGAACTTGTATTGGTCCAGGTGTTCAGAGCATACCCTTGAAATAGTCCCACAATCAAAGTTGTATTCAATGCTTGAGAAAGATGCCTTCAGAGTATTTTCAGAAACAGATTTAAGATAGTTACAATCACACTGCAGTTTTTACATATGCCCCTAAAGTTCTTTGACACTCTTCACATTGCAAGAGGGTGTTATGTCTTCTCCAACAGTCTAGGCCTCTGTGACTGTTTGTCCAATAGAATATGGTAGAAATGACACTGTGCTGTGCCAATTTCCTGCCCAAGTGTTAAGAAAACAGCAGTTTTGAAGCTGTCCTCACAGGATTAATAAGAAATCTGGACAGAAACATAGTTATAATTAAGCTTTAATCAGGTTTAACTTTGGCCCACTTCCTTGTAACCAGGCAAGACACCTAGCACTAGATACTGACCATTTTCATCTCCCTTGTTCCTACAACCAGGATTTCTTATGTCAGAATCATAAGGCTTTTGTTTAAGATTTAATTTGCATCCCCATGGTTTTTATAAATAGGATTTCTGAGCTTAGAATCATAAGTCTTTTGTTTTAGAACAGCTTAAGATGTTTTTTAGATCCTGAATTCCAGCAGGAACAACTGATGCCAACCAATTTGAAGACCTCACAGAGGAACTGAATCAGCATAAGAATGCAGTTTCTTTATCTTCCTGTCCCAGTGACTTAACCCTGCACAATTTGATCAATCAACCATCTCTGCAACTTAGCCCACTCCAAAACTCTTAAAATTCCTAGCTCCAAACTCCTTGGGGAGGCAGATTTAGGGTTTCCTTCCATCTCCTTTTTCTGCAGTACTATGATTAAACATCGTTCTCTGCTGCAACTGGATATCTCAGTGTATTGACTTGAAACACACATTGGGCAAGGAAGCTATTAAAGTTATAGTTTGAACTTTCTAAGTCTAAGGAAATTTGCTTTTAGAATCCAGCCATTATGTGGCAATAAAGTCCAAGGTTTCCATGGAGAATTGCACGTGGAGAGAAACCAATAGCTACCACAGTCTTGCCAGCTAGGGTAACAACACGTAGAAGAGAGATAAGCTATCCCCATTAAGCCTTGCCTAGATGGCACGTTGTTAAGCAAGATAAACTGTTACTGTTGTTTTAAGTCACAAGATTTTGGATTATTTGTTACATAGAAATAGATAACCAACACACACACACATATTAATTTCTGGTTGTGTCTCATAATTTGCTAAGCAAATTTACTTGAGAAAAAATATGTGCTTAAAATCTCAGATTTGAAAATGTGATAAAAAAGGAAAGCACTAAATTTTCAAGATAAACAAATCATACAAGTCCACTAAATTTCCAACTACATATTATTTTCCATTGTATACACATTAATTTCATCATAATCCCTACACAGGAAAGATATTTGTATCAGTTACCATATAAAAACACTTGTACACTCAGAAAATATCTATTTGGTATATTATTGAGAGATTTTTCAAGTTTTTAGAAGAAAACTACTTCCTTGTAAGTTAACATTGGTTGTCTTTAAGTTCTGCTGGGTATTGTTTGCAAACATGTAATAGCTATCATTCTCTTGTGTCTCATTTCAATGTGTTCAGCGTCAACAGCGTTCTAAAACCGTCTGTGTGCCATCTTGTTTTTCTTTGGGTGGAGATTAGTAATAAAATTGGCTAATAATTTACAAATACAGCCACTATTTGTGTAATGCTACTTTGTGCTACAATTACTTTTGAAACACACAATTTAAAGGTAAGAAATATAATAGCAGTAAAACCATAGTGTATTTTTGCTTACTAAATCACCCCTAGTCTCCACCATATATGTTCCATTTTTATTGAAAATCACATACATTTTTCTGTACCAATTCTCTATAAATACCTTTCCCACTGGATTCCCTATGTTCATAACCATTTGAGATCTGATGTTTCACAGAACAATGTAAGTGCAAAAGTAGTTAAATTTATTATTAATACACTATTCTACAACACTCAAAAGGAACTCAGCGTGTCTTTTCATGATCATTTTCATGGTTCATCTGATATTCATGATATGGAATAGCAAATTTACTGTCAGTAAACATCTTTGTGCCTAAAAGAATAAAAATAGGGAGAAATTGCTCAGCGATATATATTCTAGAAAGAACTCTTTACCTACTGTGAAGACCTTGAGGAAAACGAAAACAAATTTTTAATCTTCAAGACTGCCAATGAAATAACCATTCAAACAAACTTTCTGGTGAGGTTTTAGATTCCGTGTGCTCATCTCTAGATTTTACTGCTTAAACATTCTTACATTTCTTAAATCAATCCAGATGACATAAATTAATAGCATATATTTTCCTCATTTTTATAAAAAACAATTATATATGTTACAACTAATGGCATCATAGAGTCATACATCCAGTGAAATGTAACATATTAATGTGAAATATCTTCATTTTTTAAAAGCCAAAGTATTAATAGGTATTTTTGATAAACAATGTAATGCACATACTTAATATGTTCAACTTGACATTTTTAACATACCTATGTACATGTGAAAAATGATCCCATTAAGATAATAAAATAATAAACATAGCCATCATCTATAGATTTTTCTTTTTCTTCCTATTCTTTTTTCTCTCCCTCCCTAGTGCACTTTAGCTTCTCCCAGATAACCAATGATCTGCTTTCAAGCACTACAAATTACATTTCATTATTTTTAAAATTATAATTTATAAGAATCAAAGCATATAGTTTCTTAACATATTTGTCTTTTTATTGTATACATTTTAGTATGTGTGTGTATGTGTGAATGATAGTATCAAAGTGTAGTTCCACATTTTCCAAATGACGGATGTTGAGAAACTTTGCATATGCATAGTTGTTATGCATGTATGTGCTCTGGTGAAGTGCTTGCTCAAATCTTCAGCCAGGTTTTTATTTGGCTGTTTATTTTCTTATTGTTGAACCTTGAGTCTTGTATGTGTTCTGGATAAAAATCCTTTCTCAGATATATACTTTGCAAAGATCTTTTTCCAGGATGTGGCTTGCCTTTTCATTCTCTTTAATTTTTACTTCTGATAAATATGACTTATCAACATTTGCCTTTCTGGTGATTATATATATATATATATATGTATATATATATGTATATATATATTATATATAAGACCTCTGCCCGACCCAAAACCATAAGGAGTTTTCACCTATGCTTTCTTACGTTTGTTTTATTAGCATTTACATCTAGTTCTGTAATTATTTTGTTATCTAAGTTTTTGTTTCTTATATTCATTATATTTTATTTTCTTATTTTGCTAGAGATATCTAATTTTCTCAGCACTTTTTTTAATAAAGTTTTTTTTTTTTCCTTCCTTAAATTGCCTTGGCACTTTTGTTGAAAATCATTTGACCGAAAATGTAAGTGTTTATATCTAGATTCTCACTTGTGTTTCTTGATCTATCTGATTATATTTTTGGTAATAACACACTGTCTTTTTTATGAAAGTCAGATAGTACATTTAGATTTCAAATAGTATAATTCCTTTAATATTTTTTTAAAAAGTAGTTTTAGAGAGTCCTGATTTTTTTTTTTACATTTTCATACTAATTTTAAAATCACCTTGTCAGTTTCTGTTATTAAAATGAAAATCTGTTGAGATGCTGGTATGGATTTCATATAATCTACAGAACAATTTGAGAAGAATTGCCATCTTAATAATACTGAGTCATTCCATGAACATGAGTCCTGGGTAGACTCTCCAGTATGACATTTAATAGAATGGCAAGAGACAACAATTTTTACTTATCCTCTATCATGGGCAAATGAGTATTCGGTCATTCACAACTAAGTATAATGTTACCTGAAGTTTATTTGTTTGTGGTAGATTTTTTTTTTAATCTGGTTGACAAAATTCCCTTCTAAATTTCTTTTTCTTCAGAGTTTTTATCATGAAGAAGTAACTAAATTTTCTTTAATATCTTCCCTGTGATTTTTTGAGATGACTATGTGTTTCTTCCCTTACTATCTTAGTATGATATATTAATTAATTTCTGAATACTAAATCAACCATTCAGTTTTTGAATAAACACCATTTGGTACAATGAATATGTTTCTTATATTTTGGGTGACACGGCTGGCTAATATCTTCGTAAGATTGTGTGCATCTATGTGTATAAGGTTATTGCACTATAATTTTTTACTGTGA
This sequence comes from Lemur catta, assembly GCF_020740605.2. Lineage (NCBI taxonomy): Eukaryota > Metazoa > Chordata > Mammalia > Primates > Lemuridae > Lemur > Lemur catta. Next base: position 15,186,572 of record NC_059139.1, on the reverse strand, counting down.
TATTTTGTTTGGTTTTATACACTAATCTCATAGAAATAAGATTAAAACTTTTCCTTTCTCTTCTCTTCTATTTTCTGAAAGTGTTTGTGTAGATGATATTTTTTTCCTTCTTTAAATATTTGATAAAATTCACCAGTGAAGCCATCTGGGTTGCCCTTATGTTTTTAGTTGTTCTTTCTTGGGGACTTGATTATGTTTGGGGGAAGAGTTTTCATTTCAAATTAAACTTTGTTATTGATATAAGTCTATTCAAATTTTATGTTTCTTCTTGAATTTATTTTGATAATTTTTAACTTTCTCAGACTTTGGGTTGATTGGACTCAGTATTTGCTTGCAAGCTAATAAAAGCCTCCTGTGTTTTATTAGAGGTCCACTCAGATTTAGTCCTGAAAGTTAGGAGAGGAGAAACTTTCCCAATGGGCAAACCTTTGGTCATTCACTTTATGTGCAAAGGAGCATAGACCAGTGACAGAATGTATACAGAATCATGGGCATGAGTAAATGCACTGGGATTCTCCAGCTAACTAACCCTTTTTACGTGGTGTATTGCATTCCCTGCCCCCCCCAAAAAAAAGTACATTCAGTTTAAGTTTTCTTATTTAAAATAAGGTGATTATTATAGTCAAATTATTGTAAACTTAGTAACATTGGAAATAAATATGTCTTTTACTCTCATTTAGTAACCAATTATGAAAATTTCAAAAATCATTTGATAACTATGGCTTACCACTATTGTTTCTCTTTACTGGAAAGTATTCAGATTGTGCATAATTTTTAAAAAATACACAATACTGATGATATACTTACTGGATTTATGAATCTTGGCACTCAAGGCATTCATTTAGCTATTAGCAATAAATATATTGTATGTATTTGATACTGGAAGTGTAAACTAACTTATTCTGGTAAAAAGAAAAAAGGCTTTGGTTATGGAAGGTTGAGATAATTAGGGTGGAAGTAGCAATAGAGGGTATGATGTTTCATCCTGAAGTCCCCTGGCTGCAGATTGGACAGCTGTTGGCAAGAATCCAGGAGGTGAGAATTGGCCAGCTGTATCTTTATCCAGCAGTGTTGAGTGGGACTCCATTTCCCTGAGCCCAAAGGACAACAATAAGTTCTATATTTTCAACTGGAATACATGGGTAAATTTCTCCAGTGGGCTTTGCTTTCCTCTAGATGTTAAACCTTAGGGTGGGTAGATGGTGATCCTGTGATTCTGTCAAATAGCTTGCACTAGAGAGCCCATTCTTTTGAGAAAAATTACAAACAAATTTTAGAGACATCGAGCATGGTCTAGGTTACCATTAGATTAAATGGCTTCTGCATGACTTAGAACTATTTTGTCAAAGCATTTCTAAAAAAAAACAGCAAATTATGCAGTCTTGTTGAAAGTAATTTAGAAGCACCATTTTGGGGGTTTGAAATAGAAACAACTTAGTTACCAGATTTTTTTTAGGGGGGTAGGCATCTCGAGATGCTCAGAGAAATGCTCAGGTATATTATTCAATAATTATAAAAACATTTAATGCACCAGAAAAATAGTAGAAAAAAGTTCTCAGCACTTACCAGGCAGTGAAAGAAGTAAGACTGGTCAGAGGGAGTGGTTGGACTACAAAGCGGTGATGAACAGTCATGTACAACAGGATTCTTTCTGAGATATATCCTTAGGCAATTTTGTTGTTGTGTGACTATGTAGAGTGTGTTTACACAAACCTAGAGGCTAAAACTTACTATACAGTTAGCCTATATAGTATAGCCTATTGCTTCTAGGCTACAAACCTGCACAGCATGTTACTGTGCTTAATAGTGTAAGCAACTGTAACACGATGGGAAGTATTGTGTATCTAAACATACCTAAGCACAGAAAGGGTATAATAAAAATACAACATAAAATATAAAAAATGATACACCTGTATAGTACGCTTACCATGAATGGAGCTTGCAGGACTGGAATTTCCTCTGGGTTGAATCAGTAGGTAAATAGTGAGTGAATGTGAAGACCTAGAGCAATTACTATACACTACTATAGACTTTATATAAGTAGAAGGCTACACAGCAAAATGGAAATAAGTATTGGTAATATATCTTGAACCATAATAGTACAATACATGAGAGCAAATGCTAAAAAGGAACAAAATATATTATGAGAAAATGTTGCATTCCAAAGTTTGGTGGGCATTTTATGGCTAGTGAAGGAAAACAAAACAAAATAAAAACATACATAAAAAGTAATAACAAAGAAAATTGGACTAAGGGGTATAATTAAATTAGAAAAAAAATAGTACTGGGTGAAAACCAATAGAGAAGGAATTTATATAAGGTGGAGTCTATCAATAACACCAATTATTACAGTACAATCACGTAGATTACTTACTGAAAAAGAAAAAGACCTTAAATGTGTGGATTAAAAAGACACTCTTCCCAAATATGCAGGTTCCTTCTGAAAGTGGTAGTGCTGATGTGATAAAATAGTACTAAATTGAAGTATCTCTAGGATATATTTTACTATCTTCTGTGAGGTAAGCAAAATTCAAAACATAGCCGCCACCAGAATTCTTCTTTATAATTCTTGGGAATGCCAAGGCAATAAATATCATGCTTATGAATATATTAATTTACAAGGCCACAGGGACTTGGGGAATGTAATTAAGTGTACTAATTAGTTGATCTATGATAGTATAATTATCGTGACCCAATATAAACACATAAACAATTGAAAAGCAGAGCATTTTTGCCAACTGATAATAAAGGGAATTCAGAAAGATTTAGAGTGTGAGAAAGACTAAACACACAGTTTCTGGCTTTGAAGATAGAGAAGATAATGTGAGAAGGAATATACAACGTCACTGCTAGCCAAGAGCAATGCCTGGGTGGTGGCTCACATGGAAAGTGGAATCTCAAATCTCCAATGGCACAAAACTGGATTCTGCCATTAACTTGAATGAGTCTGATAGTGGATTCTTTTCCAGAGCCTCTAGAAAAGAGGTTAGCCTGGTCAACACCTTGATTTCAGCTTCATAATACCCTCAACAGAGAATTCAGTTAATCCTATCCAGACTTCTTAACTAAAGGACTGTGAGCTAATAAATAGGCGTTGTTTGAAGCCACTAAATCTGTGGTAATTTGTTTTGCCTCAATACAAGAGTAATACACCCTGCATACTTAAGGAACAAAACTATCCCAGACTTGTGGAGTAACATCCCCACCAACACAAACATGATTCCTTCAGTAGATATTACAGATGATTCTCAGTCAAGAATATTGAGCCTCTTCCTGATGAGACCCAGATAGGTGACCACTAAATTAGCACATGTGTAACTTAGGGATGGACTGCATCACATTCTGAGCTATTGCTTCTGATAAGCATTTGCATTTATCTAAACTTACCGGCACATCTACACCGAAAGCCTAAAGTCTTATTCGTTTCTCATGTTCAAAATTGTTATAATCCTCCACTCCTGGAACTTAATCTCTATTTTTATGACTCTTATTATTTTATATTATATATTATACCATTTTGGTTTAATTGACATTCTAATAGCCTAGATTCAAATTCCAGTTTCAACAGTTATTAACTCTTTGCACTTGAAGCTAGTAATTGGTATCCTCATTGCATATCAGTTTGCTTACAATAAATGAGGTTAATAGTATATGATTCAAAGGGAAAGCAAGGCAATGTATCTGAGATCACATAGCCTAGTGTTTAATACTTGACATATTCAACAATTATTAGTAGAATCTGAATGTTGTCAAAAATAAAAGGAATGATTTAGTCATTTATGGTTTCTCCATAGCATTTGCCAAACTTTGTTATCCAAATGAAAAGTTTAAGCATTTTTTTCTCAACATGTTTAGCAAAAATAAAATTGTTATAAAATTTATATATAAACAGAAAATAGTCTAACATATGAAAATGCAAAAATCTTTATGATAGCCATTTAATAATTTATTACATATTTTAAAATGTATTTATGTAAGATTTAGAGACATTTAAAAAATATTGAAAGCTAAATATGATTGGATATGGCTGAGGAAAATCATATATAAGTGACTTTTTTGACAAATTGTTTTGAAATTTAAGTATTGAGTACAGAGTATTTTATATTATATTTTTATGATTTTGATAACTATAGCTATTTAAGAGAATACACTTGCTCTTAGGCTGATCACACTGACATATTTAGGAGTAAAGGGTCATAATATCTCTAACTTATTCTCAAATAGTTCCAGAAAAAATAACACATATATGTATACTTATATATAGACAGATAAATAAGAGGAAACAGAGAGGATGATAAAACAAGAGGGACAAAATACAAACAGTGAATTTAGGTAAAGAGTATCTAGGAGATTCTTATGAATCCTGAAACTTTTCTGTGAGGTTGGAATCATATTAAGATAATAGAAAATAATGAGATATTTTATAAAAATATATAGCAGTATGCAACAGATATATAATTTTCTAATATATAATGATGATTGATATGAAATTCTAAAACAGTCATTATTATATTTAGCTTAAATAGTAAAACATTATGAATATGATGATTAACACAAAAATTTAAAACATTCATATATAGAAGACATCTGTTACAATAAAAACTACTCTATAATAAAATGTAATAAAACTCATAAAATCTCATAGCATTTTACTAATGCCTTAAATTTTTCCATCATTTGAGATGCATAATTACTTGATGGAATAACAGACTAGCAGGCAATATGAAGTTCTTTTTGCACCTCCAGTAATTTTGGAGAAGTCATTTTAACAGTGAGGCACCTCCAGCCAGGAGAGTTTTAAGGGTCACTACAGTAACTTAGAAAATTAGTTATTTAAGTAACATTACATCAACTTTATCTGCTACTTAAAAATATCTTTCCTATTTAAGTTACTATATACATATATGCTTAATTCATAACATAAACTTTTCCAAAAATGAACATATTTTCTGAGGATATAACTTGGAACTATCTATTGTCAACTATTGTAAAACATTTCTAGGGGGTGAGAGTTGAGAGGAAGGGAGACAAAAATTATTTGCAAAATATTAATTATATTATTTTATAGATATTCCATGCTAAAATTGAATTATGCCAGACATTGGACATTGAAATATGGTATTAAACACTTTTTTGGTCAATAGTTCAACAGGACTGTGCCTTCAATTTGCATTGATATCACTATTTGAAACTAATCTTGCACATTAAGGATTTTAGTGTTTTCATTTGCTCTTCACGTGAGAACATATACTGTTCTAAATTTGTAAATAAGAGGCTTATTTTTTCTTTGATTAGTCACTAGAATTATCAGATCTGATTTTGCCACATGCTTTCATTAAGAGACTATAAATGTAAAAGGTATAGTGTTGCATGCACAGGAACCTCTGCTTTCATTTTATTCATTTTTAATTTTTTCTTTACTAATTTTGGTAACTATTTTATACCATGTTGACTGCACGTATTTTTGTAAGCTCTATAAAATCTGTTTTTAAAGAGATGAAGTGTAACAGAAATAAATCCTACCACTATTACCAAGATGCCAGTTTGCCATATAGTTCATCAGCAATGAAACTTTTCAGATGCAAAGAATTCTTATATATTATGTATTAATAACTACATAGTTGCCTCCTTCATTAAAACCTCAAATTCCCTTAAGTCCTTCTGTACTCATAATACCTGCTTCATTTAGTATATATTCCCAAGAAATGTACATCGATTGTGTGCCTAGCTTCTTTATTATATTAACGGTAAGAAAGGGGTTATTCTAGAGAGCAGAAGTTAAGATACTAAGCATAACCTAGAACATTTATAGACAAACAGCACATCAAAGTATAATCACTTTTTATATTGCAATCTTTGCTTTTCTTGACTCTGTAATCAAATACACTTCATAGTACTCATCTGCTTACATTTGAATACTGTTTCCTTTACTCAGGAGGAAAAATGCATGATAAATTTAAATTTCATCATCCTCCACAATATAAGGAAAATATAGGTATATAAAAACACTGTTTATGCCTTTTATATGTGACTAGTGAATTGGCAGGAAGACAAATCAGAATGGGTGCTTGATTTCTGAAACCAGTGGAAGAATCACTTGGCCCTGTGCAGAAGCTTATTATAATATAATAAGTAGGCTTGACTCTCTAATTGTCCTTGTATTTAAAGCATTGATAAGAAGCAAAATATTAGCTCCCTTTACTATTCCAAGAGTCTTAGTAAACTATAGAAGCTATATTTTATGATAGATACATATTCTGTGTTGAAAGCACTGACTTAGAGATGATTCACTACAGCCAATTCAATTAGTTGTGAAATATTAATAGATTAGTAGTTCAAGTCTAGTTCTTCTGAACTAAATGATATATCATAATTTTGTAAACATATCAGTGTATTTCGATATCTCATAAATGAAATCATTTGATTTAATTTGTCTCTCAAACTTCTTTAGTGTATCTACCATATCATTAACAACTCTTTAATGAATAATTTTTGTATAACAAAACAATGAAAAAGATGTGGTCTGTTTTAAGATTTTAAAGATCACTAAAATCCTGATTCTTTAGAACAAGGTGAATGAATTTAGCAACATCATTTGTGTCCTCCTTAAAAGAGTGGAATTGTATTACTGTTCCTCATTTTAAAAGATAAGTACTTTAGCAGGATATAACACCATTTTGAAAAAGCTGCTGTCATTTTATTCCACACATTTGGGTTGCATAAATGCTGACTTTAATGATGCAATATTTCCTTTGTAAAATTATCTTGTATGGTGGATAAACTAGTCATTAATTTCACTATAAAGATATAATTTGTACATTTTAATGCATTTTTCAACTAATCTATCTGTGAGTGTAACAGCTGGTAGCTCCCAAAAGAAGACAAGATAGTAAAAACCCTACCTGAATTCCATAATTTCTTTGATTTCTCTTCCCTACCACATAAAATCCAGCTTTAAAGTTTTATTTCTCTGTTATGCCAGTATCATAGCTATTTTGTATACAAGTATATCCAGAGTGTATGAGGGTTACATTGGTACAGCAATTACACCAGATTGCACAATAGTTTGTTAATGCTCTATCACTTTTGCATGCAAATAGCTAAACTGAAGAGCCTGAAACTCAGTCATTTTAGCTATACATCTTCAATTTAATGTACTATTTTTAAAAGTCTGCTCATCTACATTTTTACTACATATATTTCCCACTTCTTTTCTATTTCTCCATCTCAGTTGTAATTGAATATTTCTGAATATTCTTGGTTTGTGGGTATCTGAGAAAACACACACTGTACTAATTTTTTTTTCCAGCAAGACAAAAAGGTTGAAAATACTCTACGTTTTTCTGAAAATTCTACAAGTGCATTCAAATTAAAAAAATAATATATGTTGGAGCAAAAAGAAAAATGTCAAATGCATGAGAAGCATCTAATAAAAACAAGTTGACTAAATGCAATTCCTTCCAAAGAATGTATATTCTGGATAAAAGAAAATTGAATTATTATAAATTCAAGATATTTACTACAAAAATATTACCTATTACCTATCTTTTTCTTATATATTTTCTTTATAAGCAAAGAGAATCAGGACAAGCTATTTACTTAACATTGTTTTTAAAATTCCTTTTTATTATAAATTCAATATTTATTTAGACATATGCCTTTCAAAAGGATGGAATATGTAATGAAAATAGTCCACATCAAGTTGAGGGGAAAAAAAAAAACACATCTATATCGTCATCAGGAAACGCTTGTTGGTAAATTCAAAGATACACATGTATCAGCAGTTTAATCAAGCTGAGTACTTAGGTTTCTTAATTCACTGGATCATATCAAATTTCATTGCCAAGAAACACTTCTGGGTACAAAGCTGCACTATCAAAGAAAAAGTGATTCTTCTTCATGAATCAAAATTTTGAAGAAATGGTTTTAGTTGGTAGGAAATTTGTATTTGTATTTCTTTTAAGTAAAATCCCTTGATAATAGAAATGTATTTATGAGAAGCAGAAAAAGGAAATTTAAAAACTACTGATAAAACTTAATCATCCTTTTGACTTGGTTCTTGCCCCTTTGTGCCCTCTTGGTAAAATAATATCTATTGTTTGATAAGTATCCTACTAAATACCTTACTTACTACTTTATTGCAGTTTCCTTGAGCTGTGGATGGCTTATGCAGATTGATGTTAGAAAACAAGTACCATAATACTGCATAAAGCAGAGTTCTATTTAAATCATAGAGCCCAAGCAGAAACAGACTCTATCACTGAAACAAGGTGAGAAACTCACCAAATAGAGTGTATATTTAATTCAGAAATAACATAAGACATGATAGATTAAGAAAATCCACATAGAGAAAGAAAAATACAGTGCCTTTATGAAAGTCTGTGAAAATGCACAGAAGTGGATGGTCAGAACTTGAGAGAAGAGAAATGTGGCTCAGATATACATAAAGGCTTTTCTCTTTATTCATGCTATCTCTATCTTATTAACAACTTCTTACCATCTTTTTCATAAAATTTAATTGATTGAAAAATCCATTCATTACTTACAATATTTATGTCATATGCCTAAACTACTTAGAAAAATGTGTTTTCAATCTGGTTTTCATCCTTTCCCCCCCCAAATTCCCAGGTAAATTCAATCAAGTGTCCAAACAAAAAGAAAAATTTTGCACACCTAGAGCTCCACACCCTGTCCTCACATCCATCACAGCTGCCAAAAGGGGGAAAAAAGTAAAGGTAAAGAGCCAGTCCGTGGGCACACTTAACTTTGGAAAACAAACCAAGTGGCACGAACAGGTTCATTCTTGCCTCACTAGCTCAGTAGTACTGGAATTGCATCCGCGGCAGCAGAAGAAAGAAATTTCTCACTGTCTTTGTTTTGTGATGCTATAACAGAATACCTTAGACTTCTTAATTTATAGGAAACATATCTATTTTTTACAGTTCTGGAGGCTAGGAAGTCTAAGGTCAAAGGCAAGAGATGAAACTCACAGATCTGATTCTACCTATAATTAGAGATTTCTCTCAAATTTCTTCAGGTACCTGAATTTCCAAAGGGAATTTTAATCTATTTGTTTTCTGGTATTTTAAGCCATCACTCTACCTTAAGCAGGCCCTTCAAATGTCATCATGCTATTATAAAACATTTACTAAAAGCTCCTCAATTTTCACGCACACTGATATGAAGTTCTTCCAGGTTCAACCACTCTCCAGTTCAAATGCCACCCCACATGAGAGGTTTTTGTTATAGCAGCATGGCACTCTCAGCCCCCAAATCTTTCTTATTTAATTATTATTGCATAAATATTACTCCAAAATTTAGAAGCTTAGAAGATAAATATTGATTCCTTCTAGTTTTTGTGGGTCAGGAATTCAGAAGTAGCTTAGCTAGATTGTTCTGACTTAAGATCTCATGAGGTTGCAGTCAAGATTTCCGTCAGGGCTATAGTTGTCTGAAGGTTTGGGTGCAGTGAAAGAAATCACTTTAAGAAGATTCACTAACATCACTGTTGGCTACAGATCACAGTTCTTTCTTGTCTGTTTGCAGGAGACCTAAATTCTTCACCTCATTGTCCTTTCCATTAGGTTGTTTGAGGGTCCTCACAATATGGCAGCTATTTTCCCAGAGAGAGAGACAGAGAGAGAAAGAGAGAAAATATGAGAGTGAGAGAGAGATAGAGGGGCAAAAGGCCTAATATCCTTTATGACTTAGCTTCAGAAGTTATATGCCATTACTTCTGCTGGGTTCTGTTGGTCATACAGACTGATCCAGACACAATGTGGGAAGGAACTACAGAAGGGCATGAATTCCAGGAGGTGGAAATCATTTGGGGCCATTGTAGAGGAGTGCTACCAAAACTCCTTAATGTCCCACAGAAAAAGATGTAGAATTTTAAGATTCTATTTTTTTTTTCTATACTAAAATGAGTAAAGTTAAATATATGTTATCAGTATACTTTTTATAGTTAGCTGACTTATTACAAGATTTATCTTCACATTCCTTGTTAAGTGTCCTTATGTCTCCACCCCTACTTCTTCTCTGTAGATCAAAAATCAATTTATGGAGAGGAAGAAGTCATCTTAAGACACACTCATCCTTGATAGCTAATTTTATTTGTTAACTTGACTGGGCCACAGGGTGGCCAGTAATTTGGTCAAACACTATTCTGAGTGTGTCTGTGAGGTTGTTTCTGAATGAGATTAACATTTGAATCTGTATATTGAGTAAAGCATATTGCCCTCTCTAATGTGGGTGGGCTTCATTCAATCAGTTGAAGGCCTGAATAAAAAAGAAAAGGCTGATCTTTCTGTGACTAGGGAGAACTCCTCCCACCTGCCTGCTTTTGAGCTGGGACATGATCTTTTCCTGCCCTCAGAGTTGAACTGAAACATTGATTCTTCCTTCCAGGTCTCCAGCCTGCTGTCCCTTGGAATGAAATTTACACCATTGGCTATCCTGGGTCATATATATATATGATATATATGTATATATATGTATATATATATGATATATATATACATCTTCCTTATTTGTTTTGTCAGGATGACCCTGACTAATAAATTCATATAAATAAAATCTGGACTTTTGATATATTAAAGAACCAGCTGGTTACCCAGCTACTGTTTGGATACATTCACTTCTTTACTATAATCTAGTTCTTAGAAATTATGAAGACTTTTAGTCTTATTTTCCTTTATAACATTGACTGTACTGTTTTCTCTTCCTTTGAAATATTTTCAGAATCTGACCATTGCTCATTGCCTCCACCTACTGCTCTAGTGAAAGCCAACATCATTTATCACCTGGATTATGTCTATAGCCTCCTATCTGATCTCATACTCTCACCCTGCAAGAGCCAATTCTTCTGAGAGTCAGGTTAAATATTATTCTTAAATGTAACTCCTATGACCTCAGTCTTTGTACTCACTATCCTACAGGCATTCGTCTTCCTTCTGATAATTTTTTCATGGCCTTCATGTAGGCATGACCCTCTATTTATATTCACAAACACACACCCCTCCTGTGCTCTTCTCATGCACCCTTCTTACTTCATCATTTTACTCCAGCTATATCTGCCTTTCTGATATTTCTAAACATGTGACAGGCATCCCTATATGGGGATATTCTTTTGCTGCTCCCACTGTCTGGAATGCTTTGTGCCATAATGTATTATTCTATCACTACATTTATACTTCTGCCCAACATACCATTAGCAAACAGGCTTCCTCTAACTATCCCATCTTAAATAGCACTGCATCTCCTCATCACTCTCCTTCTCCATACCCTGAATTACTCTTCTTCATAAACTCTTTCATTCCTAAACATCATATGTATTTATTTTCTGATTTAATTATTTGTGTCTTCTTAATAGAGGCTACACTCCAGGGGCCTTTGTGGAAGTTTCTATTACAAGAAGCAAAAACAGTGCCTAGAATGCTTCATTTTCTGCTCAGCTTTCAAGCAAAGCTACATAATCATTATCTACTAACATCAGTGATAGTTCTCATTCAGAGTGAAACTGGAGTGAAGGCAGAGCCTGTTGGAATGTTCTTTTCAGATTCTTACCTGCCTCTGCACCAGTTATTTTAAAGGCAGATAAATCCAGATGTCAGAGAGAAACAGAGAACAATTTGCTATTAGATATGAATTTCTATTTAAATATGTATTGTGTTTTGTAACCCTGTGGGTAACATTGCAATCATAATAAACTTATTTCTTAAGGCTCTAAAACTGACAATAAATAGATTTTTGATGTCTATATTTTTGAAGTATAGAAATGAGTCTACTATGCTACTTCACTTCACTAAAGAATCCTGTTTCAAAAGGTATTTCTCTGATAAGTTCTATTTTATGTTCCATTTTTTTAAACTTGGACATTTTTGTGGTTGATATTTTTTTCTGGATTTGCGTTGATTTCACTTACCTATATCTGGCAATAGGGCAATATTTTGTTCTGTTATTACCAAACCAGGTAATCAGGTAACACCATGCTCTAGATTGAAACAGATAACAGAGTTTGGGGAACTTAAGCATGTACAATTTTCACCTTTCTAGTTTAACTTTTGATTCTAGTTTAACTTTTCATTTTTGCCTAACGGGCCTCTAAATATTTAAATGGGCTTTTCTCCCTGTAGTGCTGTTTGAGCAGCTAAATATTTAGATTCAGCTAAATCTTCATAACAAGATCCTAGCTGGACAAGGATTCCCGTTATCTCCAGTTAAAGTTGTTTTCATTGAAATAATATTCAATTCTCAACATGTATTATTTATGAATCTTTGTTTTCATGGTTTCCTACCCTGATAGAACATGCTTACATTGAAGACAGACTGAGTTGGCATCATCTTGATCATAAATGGATGTGGCATACGAAAAATTTTGAGTAAATATTAGATGTTACTTTCTCTATTTGTTGAAAGAGGACAATCTCCAGACTTTAATAGGCTCACTGTACAGTAGGGAATATAAACATATGCAATAATTTACATTTAACTACTTATATAATATTTATGAAAAGAATATAAAAACTTGATGGTAATGTCTGCCAGATCTCTAGCATTCATCAGAGATTGAGTCTCAATTGCAAGCACAGATTGTAGTCAATAACTAGAGAAAATGCAGAATAAAATATTTAAATACAGTATTTATTTTCATGTAAGTATGAATACATGATACCTCAAACTTTCTTAAAATCAGCAAATAATTCATTTATATAGGTAAATTATTATCCAGAACTTAATAAGTACTAAGTAATATGGTGGACACATGAAAAAAAGTGTCATTCTGCAGGACTAATTATAATTCTTTTGTTCACAAGAAATATGAATACATGTTGGGAGAATTTTTTTTTATAATACACTTAACACATTAGACTAATAAAATAATAATGGTGGTGATAATTGATGATGACAAAGATATAAAGCTGGGATTTTAAGTTTCTTCAAGATGATAAATTAACCAGGCTATAGTTCCCCTTCAAATTAGATTAATTCTTAAACATGATATATACAGGATTCTGGGAAATAACCACAAAAAATTGTGAGAAAACAGTATAGTGAATGTGTGGGCTTTGTTGGCCCTGGAAGGTGGTTCATTCATCCCAGAGCAGAAGGTAGTCAGAAAGAATTCTTGGTACAACCCCTATGGAAAGTAATTTGGAGCTATCTCTAAGAGCTAAAAATATAAATACCATTTGATCCAGCAATCCCACTACTAGGCATCTACCCAAAGGAAAAAAAGACATTTTTATAATACAGACATCTGCATTTGAATGTTTATGGCAGCACAATTCACAATTGCAAAGACATGGAAATAACCCAAGTGCCCATCAATACATGAGTGGATTAATAAAATGTGGTATATGTATACCATGGAATACTACTCAACTACAACAAACAATGGTGAACTAGCACCTCTTATATTATTATGGATAGAGCTGGAGCCCATCCTTTGAAGTGAAGCATCACAAGAATGGAAAAACAAGCACCACATGTACTCACCATCAAATTGGTACTAACTGATCAACACTAAGGTGCTCACATGGAAGTAATATTCATCAGATGCTGGTCAGGTAGGGAGGGTAAACTCACAACTAATGGGTGCAGAGTGCACTGTATGGGGGAAAGGCACACTTGTAGCTCTGGCTTGGGTGAGGCAAAGGCATTATATGTAACCAAACTGTTTGTACCACCATAATATTCTGAAATTAAAAATAAATACATAAATAGGTCATCAAAAAAAAAAAAGAATTCTTGGAGGATGCATTAGAATAAAAGAATCCATCTCCCCAGGACAACCAGTGTCCACCCTCTGATTGCATCAATCAGCAACATTAACAAAAACTTTTATTCCAGATAAGTAACTCACATGTCTTGGTCTGTTCAAAACTTGAGGAAACAGTTGGGTGATTGACTAGGTTCAGGCATTAACTTCTGTACAGGTTCCCTTTCCAACCCCTAGGAGTGATTCAGAGCTCACCTGCCAAGACTATTTCTCTTGAGGAGATGGAGGCGGGGGTGGTGGGGGTGGTGGGGGGGTGGGGATGTTCTGACCTCAAAGAATGTTTGCTGGAAGTTTAGCAAACAAAAATGAATTAATGTTTTTTTCTGATGCCTAGAATTTCCCCATCCATATGTAGTCACATACTAAAATAATAAGACATCTGAAGAAGCAAACTAAAGTAAACAAACAAAAAAAATTGAACAATACAACGAACAACAACAAGCAAAGGGGAAAATCTTAATTACAAATACCACTAGATTTAGAAGTGTTAGATCAGAGAAATCAATAATGAAATGATGAAGAAAATACATTGTCAATGTGAAAAAGATATAGAATCTGTTTTACAAATAAACATTTATATGTAAAAATAAATAGTTGAATATTTATAAGATGGCATAAATAGTAAAACCAATATATCATAAGAATAAATTGTGGATTAGAAGAACAAATTTGACTTCATTGCAGAGGATAATGAAAAGGATCAACAAATTTAAAAAAACAAATACAACCATATTGTCTTAAAGAGAATAGATGTAGAAAGACCAATAACTAGGTATTAAAAGAATCAATGACCCAAAGAAAAATAATAGTAAAGTAAAAATGTTAAAAGAGATAATACAGATAAGTTTTCAAGAAATAAATAAGGGCTCATATAATTCCAAATAAAAGAAATATGGAAAATTCTCACTGAGAAATATTTTAGTAAAATTTAAGGCAATCAAGGACAATGTGAATATTCTAAAAGCTCTCAGGAATAAGTTCTCATCAGGTAGAAACAAGAGTAAGAAGTAACATTATAATATACACTAGCAAAAATTGGAAGATAGAAAGCAATTTGAAATATATATGTGTAATATATTTATATGTTCTATATATTCATGTATTTTATATACAGGTATTTTATATATATTATATATTTATTAATATGTATTAAGCATTCTATGTATTAAAAAGTAAAATAAGGTTTTGGGACTATTCTAGAAGATATTTTGATATCTTATAAATTTCACTAGTCAAAATATTTTTGTATGGATACAATAAAGATTTCAAAGCAGAAGCGGATACATATGAAATCTTGGTAGATGATAGTTCAGTGGGAAAAGGACAGAATATTCCATAAATTATGTTGGAAAATTGATTATCCATTGTCAAAAGATAAAAATGAACTTTTTAAAATTCAGTACTCCTCCCTCACACACCATTGCTCCAATATAGATTAGACTGCTCCTTATTACAAATTAAAGACTGAAGTGTGGATGTCAATACTAACACTTTTATTTCCTTATTAGTAATGTTTATAAATAAAAAGCTAGAAATAACTCAATTAATTATCAGTAATATAATGGATAATTGCATTGTGCTGTGTTCATTCAACAAAGGCTGTACATCAGGAAAATAAATTAAGTACAATATTATATAATGAATGAATTGCATAAAAACCTGATTAAATGGAAAATAAATCCACAGGAGAATATATACATATGATTCCATCAGAGCAGGCTAGAAAAATAGACTAAAGCAATACATTTTTAGAGGACTGAAAATTTATGATAAGAATATAATGATATGCAAGAGGATTGTTAACATGATAGTGGTTTTCTGCAGGAAACAGAGTATGACCAGTGATGTAAATTGAAAGGAATTTTTAAAGGACTTCAGTGGCTCTATTTTTGGCTGAGTGGTGGGCAAATATTCACTTTCCTTTGTGTGTGTGTGTGTGTGTGTGTGTTTTATTTTTTTTTAATTTAAAAATAAGCATACATGATTGGCAAGCATGATTTGTTATTTCAAGAAAGGTAAAAGAGCACTTTTGGAGGTCTACATTGGATAGTGGAATAAAAAGAGGACGGTGTGGCAAGAGCACAGAAATAAAATTGCATCTTATAAGACTTTCCAGGTAGTAATACATAATTTACAGAATTTAGATTTTACTCTAATCATAGAAGAGAACAATAAACCAATTTAGATTTTTTTATTAATATTACTCTGGCTGCTGTGTGATGAAAGATTTTTTTTTTCCCCAGAGTAAATAGTGGAGAAGGAAAGACAAAATTGGAAACTCTTACAGTAATCCATATGGCGGATGTTGGCTTAGACTCATGTGGTTGTTACAGAGCTGGAAAGAAGTAGACAACTTTGATACATATGTAGGAGTTATAATTTATGGGACTTTATGATGGATTGGATACAGTAGTTTAAGCAGAGGTAGATGTTAAACATTGTTTCAATGTCTTCAGCTTGAGTGACTGGAAGGACTATTTATAAATGTAGAGAACATAATAGGAAGAATGGAATTGTGGATAGGATTACACTAAGAGTTCCATTTTGAACACGTTATGTCTGGACATTTTATGTCGTATTGAGATACTGACATGTTATTGTGAACAAACTGAATGGAAACGCTAAATAATCAGTTTTAAATATGCATCTGGAGAGCAAGAAAGAAGTATAGTCCATAAACAGTGAGTCATTCTATGGGGGGCCCATGAAGTCCTATGAATTAGTGAAACAACCTGGAGAAAGGGTGAGGAAGGAAAGAGGTCATAACCTGAGAGGCTAATACTTATGCAAGTGGGAGTGGAGGAATAATAAACAAAAAGAATGAGAAGCAATGGCCTGAGAAATAAAAGAAAAAAATATAGGAGAACATAGTATCAGAGAAGCCAAGAGAAAAATATTTTCAAAAGGAATAATCTTCTCTGACAAATGCTACAGTGAAGTTGGGAAAAAAGAAGACTAATAAGGATTTGGCAAGTGAAAGTCACTGGTGGCAATAATAAGGACTGTATTCATTGCAGCAATACAGTCGGTGTGGAGAGTACTGAAGAGTGGATGATAGGCGAGGGTGGTGAGGGAGAGAAGATGATATGTGCAGTTAATCCTTTGAAGAAGCTGGAGTTTTAAAACCCAGGTAGAAAACTTGACAGCTTATTATCTAGATGTGCAAGGGAAACCCGGGTTTTCTTTTTATTCTTTTCTTTTCTTCATTTTGTTTAAAGGAGATAGGGTCTCTCCCTGTTGCCCAGGCTGGAATGGAGTGCAGTCAGTGGTGGGATTATAGCTCACCATAACCTCAAACTCTTGGGCTCAATTGATCCTCCTGCCTCAACCTCACAGGTAAATGGGATTATTTTTCTTTTTGACTAATTTTTCTCATGAATCCTAACCTTGCTGGATAACATGGAGCAAAGACTTAAAATTGACAGTAATTTTTTTTTTTTCTGCTTTAGACAACATCTTTCTGGCAGCTAATCTTATTTTCAATAAATGTGTTCTTCAAATATTCCCTCCCACTTTTTCTTCCTCCTGAAGATGGCACGTGAAAATAGGGGATTATGCAATGGTGGGGGTAGTGGTGATAGCTACATGCCCTTGGGGTGGAGGAAAAGGAGCCTTGGATGCACATGTAAGCACCGTTTTTCTATCCTTTGTGTCCATCAAGTTGATGTATCCTGACAGCATAGATCCTGGGCACCCAGGCACCCATATCTATTGTAAAGTCTGCAGCTGGAACTCACAGCTTTTCTCTGATCAACGGAATATTAGACAAGACTGTTAACTGTAGATAACAGAACTAAGATTGTTAGATGGTGGACAATTAATAAAATAATTGCAAAAAATGGAAGTTAATTAATTTTCTCCCAGGGTTTGTTCCACACCTTGAAAGTCAAACAAAACACAAGGTCTATCCATATAAGCCCATTCATTGGTCAGTTTTTCTGTCAATAAGGAAACACCACTATGTTTTTTTTTTCATGTGTTGGTAATGATAGCTGAGCCTCATACACACAAATGTGATGTGGTTAGCTCTTCTGTATTCATTCATTTATTGATCCATGTTTTTATTAAATTTTTTTGGATATCTAATATTGCTGACTCAATACTGATAATGATTAAGAAATGAATGAGTGTCCTTCTTCTACAGAATGTAACAACACGAACAAAATACCAAAAGACATTACATGATTAAAAAATGAATGAAGGGGTGGGAATTAGAAGAGAAAGTTATAAAATCTTTTACTTTACTGTAATGTATCAAATAAATTAAACAAATAATGTTCTGAAAATAACTCATACTGTATGTCACTATACATTACTCTATTACCAGGTAATTAATTCAATCATTTAGTAATGTGGATCATTTTGGATTGGGGGTGTTTAATTAACCTTTTCATTTATCCTTCACCTGGGAAAGTAAGTAATACTTCATCGTGATAGGAAGTCACTGGTAACCCCACTGGTAGATAAAAATCTATATAGACATATATAAATACTGCTTGTCAAAGGTCGGCATCTCTGTTAAAAATTCATTTGGAAGAAAGATCTTCAACTTGAAGGAGCTCTTAGTTTCAATTCCAAGTAGCAGTTTCTGTCTCTTTAGCTAAATATATGGTGGGATCAAACACTAGAGGAGGATGAAGCATCATCCCTAATGTTTTAGGGTCTTTAATCCTATCCACTATTACGTAAGTTCCCATCAATGAGTATATTTTTAATAGTTTCCTAGGGTTGCCATAACTAAGCATCACAGATGGGGGTTGGGGGGATTAAAAGAAAAGAAATGTATTGTTTCACAGTTCTGGAGGTTAGGAGTTAAAATCAAGGTATTGACAAGGCATTTACTTCCTCTGAAATTTGTAGAGGAGAATCCTTCCTTGCCAATTCCTACTTTGTAGTGGTTTGTGGACAATCTTTATGATCCTTTGGCTTGCTGCTGTAGCACTTCACTCTATGTTTCTGTTGTCACATGGCATTTCCTTTATGTGTCTCTGTCATCACATGGAGTTTTCATGTTCAAAGGCAAAATCTGCTGG
Organism: Lemur catta; assembly: GCF_020740605.2. Lineage (NCBI taxonomy): Eukaryota > Metazoa > Chordata > Mammalia > Primates > Lemuridae > Lemur > Lemur catta. Next base: position 15,167,759 of record NC_059139.1, on the reverse strand, counting down.
ATAGTCCCTGGACGGCCTTGGCTAACTCAATTTCTCCTCACTCTTCTTCTTGCCTATAATTCTCAAAATAACTGTAGATGCACTGGGCATGCAAAATCCTGAGATAAAGAGGAACATGCCAGGACAGCCTGAGCTTCATTCCTCTCTCCTCTAGAAGAAGGATGTTCTTCAAAGCTGTACCCAGTGATTTATTTGGCCCCTGAGGTGTATAATCTGGGTGGGCTGCCTTGCAGGTCCTTCAGCTGTGGCGCAAGTAGGGGACACACAGTCAAGACTTCATCTGCTCCAGGTAGCTTTCTTGAGCCTTAGGGGACTGGCTCACAATGGATTCTAGGCTTTTTTTGTTTCTTGCTGCCCCATAAGAAATAACTCTGCTTCATATAACTTGTCTTGTGTGAGTGTATTAGGTCTCATTGGACTAGGCAATAGGTAAAACTGTAGCCCAGGAAGCTGTGTAGAGTTGGTCATATCAGGTTTTGGGGTGGGAAATGTCGGTTCTTGGTGCACTCGTGGCCAAAGAATGACCAGACACACCAAAGTAAGGCAAATCTAACTAACAGTTGGACTCCTATTCCTAGTGGTTGGCACGATGATGATCTTTGCTAACCATACAGTGAGAGTCCTCCCTTGGGATTGATTATTAGTGAACCTGTTTCACACATTCATATTGGATTAAGATGAATCCTAATGACCTTATATTAATTTATTACATCTGCAAAACCCCTATTTCCAAATAAAGAACATTCTAAGATACTGCACGTTAGAACTTCAACATATTGTTTTGAGGGACACTATTTAGCCCATAACAATGCTTCTTTCCATAACAAGGCTTCTTTCCAATGATGTGAAAAGATAGAAGGGGAGTGAGAAAGAGGCTATAAATGTAAATAGATCGGTTCTCTCTTCTCGATGCACAGATTTGTAGCAGGGGTGGAAAAAGTCCTTTTCTCACTAGGAGTTTCTCTTCCCCTTATAAATGATCAAAGGCTGGAATCTTGAGATATATATATACATGTATATATGCATACACACAACCCTCGTGCCTCCTTACGCACTCTTTCTTGCTCTCTCTCACTACATATGTGTGTGTGTATATATATATGTAAGTAAATGATACTATATGAAAGGAATGTTAGTGTTTGACTAAATAATGTCTTTAGATATGAATGACTTTTCAAATGCAGAAGTCACTATTCTATTTGTCCAGTTAGAAATGATTTTCATCTTGCCACATCACTAACCATGAAACCAACAGTCCAATTGAAAGAGAATTGTTTTTAAAATAAAACACATAATATTTTTACCTCCCTCTGCCTGGTAAAAATTGCCATGGTCAGTGCCTTGGGGACTTAGCTACAAAATCTTATTACTTTCTCTCTTTGGTCAAAGGAGGGGGCTATCAATTCTTCTGAAATTGTTTCTGTCAGTAGCTGGCTGTTAAGGATGTTTACCTCTTAATCTAGAAATTCCTGGTTATCAAATGTGCATTACTTGCACAGATTCAAGAGCTAGGAGATAATTAGAATATTTAACTAAGTTAACTATGCTTATAAATTGCTTTCATAAATACCTGAATTCTTTAATATACAGAAACAAACAAGAAGTTGACCTTTGACTTCAGGGCTTTTTTGGTAGCTTTCTGGAAACCTGCTTCTACCTGTAATTGAAAATAGCCATCGAATTATAAAACCTTTTTTAGAATTCAGTTGAGTAAGGTTAAAACATCTTATGATGAAGTTTTATGCAAGTCATGAAATATTTTTAACATATTATGATTAAATGTGAAATATATTTCAGAGATAACATTTAAAATTGGTATTTTTATATTTGTCTGTAGTTGAAATGCATATGAGAGAAGGTAGTCCCTTTTCTCAGTTGAAATTATATGTACAAAACTTCTGAAATTCCTAACTAAATATTTTTGAACCAGAGAGGCTCCTTATATTTTGAATTATGAAAGTTCACATGAAAAAGATCCATGAGATACTACATCCTTTCTTTGAAGTCTCCCTATATACCATTCTTGCTATAGATGTGCCACAGGATACTAAGTTTACCAGAATTGGAAAAAGTAAAAGATGAAACAATTTGTATTATATGATTCTATTTGCTGTTCTTTAATCATGTAAAACATCACAGTATTTATAGCTAGAAAATCCATTTTGTGCTTATTTACTCAACCCTCCAATTTTACAGATAAGTCACCTGAAATAGATATGTTTACTTTTCCTTCTCTAAGTGGATTGTAAAATACAAAAAAGTCAAAGAATGCATTTTATATGTTTTATTGTTTGGTAGAAAGATTGTTGAACTGGGAATTAAGTAGAATAAAAAAATGAATTTTGTAGTAAAATATGGGGATTTTTTTTCATTACAGTGTGAGATCCTAAAGAAGATTTTTATTAACCTCCATTTTCCAACCTTATTATAGTATCTTTTCTGAGATGTGTTTAATAATTGTTTACATAATGATTAATGAAATAAATAACAGCTTTTTGATCTTCTATAAACACATATTTGTACATAAATTAGGTGAAATTATTCTATTTATTTTTAAATAAAAGTGTGTTTTAGAATAGTTTCAGACTTAAAGAATAGTTGTGACAATAGTACAGAGAGTTCCCATGTACCCCACCTGATTTCCTTTCTTATTAACACTGAACACTAGAATGGTACAATCGTCACAATTAATGAATAACTAATGATTTTCTCTTTCAGGATCCCATACAGAATACCACACTACATTTAGTGCTAATGTTTTCTTAGCCTTCTTGTAGCTGTGGAGCCTCAAATCAGTTTCTCAGACTTTCCATGTTTTTTATAACCTTGACAGTTTTGAGGAGTACTGTATTACTCTGCTAGAGCTGCCATAACAAAACACCATAAACTGTGTGGCTTAAATAAAATATATTTATTTTCTCACAATTCTGGAGCCTGGGAAGTACAAGATCAGGGTGCCAACTGATTCAGTTCCTGGTGAAGGCTCTTTTTCTTGCATGTAGATGGCTGCCTTCTTACTGTGTTTTTATATAAGAGAGAGAAACTTCATCTATTTATAGGGCCACAGCCCCATCAGATTAAGGCCTCACCCTTAAGACCTCATTTAACCTCAATGACCTCCGAAAGATGCTATCTCTATATACAAATTCACATTGGGGGCTAAGGCTTCAACATATGAATTTAGGGGAGACACAATGCAGTCCATAGCGAGTATTGATCAGGTATATTTTGTTTAATCTTCCTCAGTTGAGATTTGTTTGGTATTTGCCTCAGTATTAGAATGAGGTTTTGTGTTTTGGGGAACAAGAACAAAAAGGTGAAGTGCTACACTCATTACATCATATTAAGTGTACCTGCTATGACCCTGATTCATTAATGTTGCTATTAACCTCACTCACCTGTCTGAAGTAGTGTTTATCAAACTTATTCACTCTAAATGTACTCATTTTTCTAGTTTTCATACTCTACTCTTTGGAAGTAAGACACTATGAGGAGCCCACATTAAGGACTGAGGAGCTATATTTTCTCTTTTTGAAAGCAAAGTGTCTACAAGAATTATTTCAAATTATTCTTCATTCATTCATTTGTTTTTATCAGTTTGGATTCATGGATATTTATTTCATAAGTTGGTTTATAATACAATACTTTATTTATATCATTGCTCTAAATTTTTCTACCTTTGATCATTGAAAGTACTCTCATTTGAGATTTGGGTTCTGTATCTTGACAGATCCATATTAATGTGTGTGTGTGTGTGTGTGTGTGGGCTTGAGTACTTTCTTACTTTCTGGCATTACCTAAATGATCTAGGTTTATTTTCTATATTTGTTGCCCTAATTGTAAAACCCATTATTTCTCCAAGGAGATTTAACTTCTTTTTATAGAGAACAGTATTAAAAATCAAGATCTGGATTTAGTAATTCTATTAATTTTTAATGTCAATTTTATGAATTAGAATGAGTTATCTTGGTCACTTTGTGTATTGAAAGTATTTTAAAAACATGTGACTTAAATATTGCTTTTATCAAATTTTAATATTTTATTAAAAATTATGTCCTTTTCAATTTACTTCAAACTGGTATTTGCTCTACATATGAAAATAGCTGTCAGAACAGGACATGCATGTCTTCAAAATGTATCAGCTAATATATAAAGTATAAAGCATTAGGAAAAAATTAACTAGAACTTCCAGTTTTTGCTCAAAAATACAAAAACTTGTAAGTCATTAATTTTGTCTCCCAAAAAAAGTAAAACCTGGAGAAACTTAAAATCAATTACTTTTCTGGGACCCATCAGAAAAATTAAGCCATAGGTCAACTGCCACCTCAAAATCGGACATGTAGGTGTGGAAAGTCACACCAAGATCTGTTTGCCTGAAGTATAATCTACTGGAGTCATACACTGACAGGAATACGGAAGTGGTGATTTTTGGGTAATTAACTAACAATTTTGCTAAATTAACGATGGCAGAGTCTAGATTATTATAAAAGTGAGAAACTTGTGGAGGCCCCAAGCTTTTCCTCTAGTAAACCCACCAGGTTCTTGCTACTACCCTTGGGTAAGAATGGAGTTTTTAATTCCCAAAAAGGGAAGGGAGTTTTAAAGAGACAACACAGAAAACATTTTATTGTCCTTCTTCAGATCTTTACCTCTATTACATTCTCTCAATGAAGAGGGAAAAAACTACCACCTCCTCACTTTTGGCATGGGGAGTAGAATCATTTTGAAATATACCTAGAGGCTTTTCCATAACAATATCCTACACTTGAGGAGAAAAGACTTTGGCAGAGCCTTCCTTATTCTAACTGGGTGAAAGGATTTTTTTCTCACTTCAGCACTGTACCTAGTCTTCCTGTCTCACCTAAAGGGAGAAAATGTCAATAGGAGTCAATTCTTCAAGGAACTAATTTAGGAATGCTTCAGCCAGCGAATGGATTAGGAGGGATGGAAAATAAAAAGCTATCCCACTGTAGAAACACTTGTGAATTTCACAAGCACAAAAAAAAAAAAAAGGCCCAGTAAAAGACTGATATTTAGTCTATGTCTCCTACACTCTGCCACTAGATTAACAGGGCTCCACTGCAATAACAGTGGATCATAGTGAAAAGAGTGGCAAGAGACAAGCTCTCTCTGAGGAACAATACATTGAGAAAATTACTCCTAAATCAGAAGAGGAGAAACAAAAAAGAAGGACATTAGAGGAATTGTTAGCCTCTAATACCTATATCTACAGCAAATATTAAACACAGCTCAACTCCAAAAGATGAGCATAAATCCTCACATTTACTTCAATTCCTATTACCCAGTACAACCTGATCAGCTTTCAACAAAAAATTACAAGGCATGGCAAAAGGAAGGAAAAAACACAGTCTGAAGGGACAAAGCAATCATTAGAACCAGACTCAGATATGACATTGATGTCAGGATTATCAGGCAGGAAATTTAAAATAACTATGATTAGTGCATTAATAACCCTATCTAAAAAATAGACAACATACAAGAACATGCATAATCAGAGATATGGAATATCTAAGAGAAAATAGAAAGGAAATATTAGAAATTAAAAAAAAAATTAACATTAAAGAACACTGCCTTTGATGGGCTTACCAGTAGACTTGACAAGGCAGAGGAAAGAATCAGTGAACTTGAAGATAGGTCAATAGAAACTTTCCAAATTGATATGCAAAGAGAGAAAAATGTGTATTTCAGTAAGCTCTTTACTTTTGAATATTTTATGAGAACCTATTTAAATTGTTGCTTTTTCTAAAGTCTAAATTGAGACAAACTATATTAAAATAAAATCAGATGTGATTTGTTTTAACTACTCAATTTTATTCTAAGATGTTCATTAAAGTAAAAAAAGATGACTGCATAATTATCATCCTGTTTCAATTAATTTGTCACAAAATTACTAAATCCATGAACACTACAATGGTACCAAACAATATCACACTGATGTTTAGTGTCAAGGGTTTCACTAGTTTAATTAAAGGTGACTAAAGTAACTAAGTTCCCCTTTTCTTTTTATTCAAAGTCAAATACTTAAAACTGTAATATAAACATGGTCCTAAAATAATTTCTCTTCACTGAATAATGTAGAAGAGATTAAATGTTCATAAATCTGTAAATGATTTTAGAAAGTTTTAATATGTAATATAAAATATGAATGAAATAGTCATCAAAACCAAAGAATACTGAAATTTTAAGAATGATAATAATAGGACATGCAGAAGACATACAAAGAGGTTTCTTTTCAATAATTTTCTCATCACAGTGTATGAGGCTTTTATTCCTATGATATTTGATTTGAATATTAGAAGCTATTTAGTCAATGAGGCATTATATGTAGAATAAAACTACTTCTATGTTTGTTTAGAACCCCCAGGCTACACCAGGCCTCTTTTCCTGGCCTAAAATGCCTAAGTTTAGACAATGAGTTATGTTGTTACTCTGATTTTATTGTACTTGCTTAATTACTGACACATAGTTTAGTTCATAGCGTCATCCTCTTATCTCACTAATACATGTGCAAATCATAATATCCACTCTACCTTCACTTGTGTAATATTGCCATTTTACCATTCTCATCAGCTCATGGTTAGTTTTCCTAGTTTTCCCGTTCCCCAAATTCTTGTTATTACAACTTATTCAACTTCTTATTACAAGACCACCACTCACTCAGTAAAGAGTATTGTATCAGCCTCAGTTATCCTTTTCATCCTTAATGCTGTTATTTCTGCTTCATGATTCCATTTCTTTCAGTCTCCCCAATGTGTGGTCAAACACTGAATCTGAAACAGTAACACTTCCAAAAGCATACACAGAAATAATATGTTCTTGTTTTTATTGCTTGGTTACTCAAGATTTCAGCAACTCAGCAATTATTCCAATGGAAACAACTCCCTTTATCATTTTTGACTTTATTTCTTAGAAATATTAAATTAAAATATGATGCATCAAAAATTATTTACAAAAATAAAATCTAGAATAACAAAATTGTATAAAACAAAGCACTCTCATGTCAAGAAGTAGAAAATGTCTAACACACCAAAAGCTTCTGCATTTCTTATATTTCTTTCCCTACCCCAAAATCTTTCTCTCTCTCTCTCTCTCTGTCCATATACATATGGATAGAAAGAGAATTTATATATATAAATGTATATTTACATATGTATCTGTAAATTTGACCCTTGAACAACATGTGTCTGAACTGCATGGGTCCATTTATATGTGAATTTTTTTCAATAAATATATTGGTAAAATTTTTTGATATTTGTGACAATTTCTGAAAACTTACACATAAACATCAAAGTCTAGAAATATTTGTTTTTTAAAAAGAAAGGGTATGTCAAAAATGCACAAATGTATACTATATTTGTATATACTAGTCTTCTTTATCATTTACTACCATAAAATATACAACAAATCTAATATAAAAAGTTAAAATCTATCAAGAATTATGCACACAAACACATACCATGCATGGCTCCTTTTGTAGTCAAGAGAAATGGAAACAAAGGTAAAGATGTGGTATTAAAGTATAAATGCATGAAATTAACTGTGACACATAATATGCTACTATAGTAATTTCATGGCTACCTCCTCCTGCTATTGTGATGTGTTCAAGTGTTGTGAATATCTGCCTAAAATGCTTTGGGATGCTAATCATCTACACATGAGCAGTTCTTCTTTCCAGTAAATTGCATATCACATTAAAAAGTAATCTCTCACTGTTCTAGAAGCTTTGTCCCTGAAGTCAAGAACTACCTTTTCAGTGTGAGAATGCCTTTTAAAGTTTTTTTGATATTGGACAATGCTCCTGGCCACAAAAAACCCCATGAGTTCAACAATGAAGGTATCAAATTGGTCTATTTATCCCCAAACACAATGTCTTTAATTTGGCCTCTATATCAGGGAGTCATAGGACCTTTAAGGCTCACTACCCAGAGTAATCTATGGAAAGGATTCTGAATGCAATGGAAGAGAATACCAAAAGAAAGAACATCATGAAAGTCTGGAAGGATTACACTACTGAAGATGCCACCATTGTTATGGAAAAAGCCATCAAGCCTGAAACAATAAATTCCTGTTGGAAAAAAAAAAAAAAAAAACTGTGTCCAGATGTTATGCATGACTTCACAGGCTTTACAACAGAGCCAATCAAGGAAATCACGAAAAAGGTTGTGGATACTGCAAAAAAGGTGAGTGAAGAAGGACTTCAAGATTGTGGATTTGGGAAAAATTCAAGAGGTAATAGATATCACAACAGAGGCATTAACAGAAGGTGATTGATGGAGGTAAGTGCTTCCAAACCAGTGCCAGACAATGAGGAAAAGGATGTAGAAGCAGCAGTACCAGAAAACAAATTGATATTAGATAATCTGGCAGAAGGGTTTAGATTATTCAAGACTGCTTTTGATTTCTTTTACAACATGGGCCCTTGTATTACACATGGACTCTGAAACTAAAGTAAATTGTAGAAATAGGATTGGTAACATAAAGAAACATTTATAGAGAAATAAAAAAGCAAAAAAAGCAGACAGAAATTACAATGTTTTTTCATGAAGTTACATCAAGTATGCCTGCCTCTTCTGCTTCCCTTTCAAGCAACACTTCTCTTCCTCCTCCTCCTCAGCCTACTCAACATGATGACAATAAGGATGAAGATCTTTATGATGATTCACTTCCACTTAATGAACAGTAAATATATTTTCTATTCCTTATAACTTTGTTAATATTTTCTTTTCTCTAGCTCACTTTGATGTCTGTCATTCTGCAACTGTGATTTGTAAGGCAACTTTTATATGATCTTTTCATATTAATAAAAGTTGCCAAAACCAAAATACTAAGCACTACTATAAAAGCATAGTGTAATAATTGGTGTGATTCACAGGCATGAAAATTCCACTGGCCAGGGTAATCACATGGCTAAACCCCAAAACTAGGTCATGCCAAAGGTAAGTGTCCAATACTAGTACAGTGCAGTGAGAAATTGGAACAATAATCTAATCTGTGTGTGTATATGTAAGCAGGAAAGATCCCCACTAATGGGGTAACTAGTTATATTAGTGGTGTGCAAACTGGAGGGGAAAATGGGGGATCCCATTCCCTCTTCAATCAGTTTCATCTTTACTTCTTCCCCTTTCTGATTGAAAATGCTCTTTCCAAAGATTAGTATTATCTTTGGTATCTTCTTTGACTTATCTGCAGACTTTTGCAGAATTTTACATAGTTTTTCAAACATTCCTCCTTGAAACTCTTGGTTCTCTTGGCTCTTTTCATAGGACAGTCTTCTGCTTTGCCTCTTACTTTTCTCACTTATATCTCTCATCTCGCCTTTGCTTGGTCTTCTCCTTCATCTGATATTTAAGACAGGAGTACCTTAAATTACACCCCTATTACAACATTTTTATTCTTTCTATACTCTTTCCCCAGATTATTTCATTAAATCTCATGTAATAAATGTAAATTATATAAAAGGAATAAAAATTACATTTCTAGTCCAGGCCTCACTTATTAGATCTAGCCATGTATCCAACCATATATTATATTTTGTCTCCAAGGAAAGACACAATTATCTCTATCCCACCAACTTTACTACCTGTAACTCTTTCTTTTGGCCAAGTAAGTTTCATATTTTACTGGCCATTTTTAAGTTATTTCAAAACACCAAGGCATTTTCTACTATAGTCTTCATGTACGTGTTCTTTTCTCTACTAAGAGCATATTTACTTAGTCTTGACATATTTGTCTTGTTCTTATCCTTTCAGTCTCCTATAAAATTTCAAACTCCTAAATAAAACTTCTCATACCACCAAATCAAAAGAGCCATTCTTTCTCTCTCCACCACTAATTTTATTTTCTCAAATCGTAAAAGAAAAAATATCCCATGATACTTATTACAACATAGCAATAAAGACTTAATTCAGGACCACTGCAATAATTATAGGGCCCACTGCAATGGAGTCTTGCAGTGAAGGACAGAGGTTGGACTAAATTCTGAATACAGCATGGGTAAGTGGGAATTTATAGCCAAGGGGCAGTGTGGAGATCAGTGGGCAGAAAATTACTAAGAGGAAACATCAGGAGTAAAGGAAATTCTGGCTGAATTGACCTAATAGGACTCTTGCTGAAGACAAGCCAGGGTGATCAGACATCATATGGATGGTGGTGGAGGATGAGAAAACTGACTAGCTATTAAGAATGATCAGACATTGAGGATGGGGAGGTTCTTGCTAAACTGACTTAGCAGGATTCTTTGCTTAAACTAGAATATAAGAAACTGCACAGATGGGCCTAGCAAAAGATTCAGAAGCCTGACCTAAATTTGGTTAAGCAAAAAATCTTTGGAAACATATTTTATTTATTTTTTTAAACATTTTTCCCACATTTAAATCATACATCAATTTGTTCCTTTATTTATGTTTATTCTCTTCTGGTAGCTGAAAGCTACATAAGGAAGCTGTTCTCATGAAGGATATAACTGATCACTGCATCATTCTATGCATAATAATTAGGAGATTACCTAAAACTATCAATATTTGCTGAATGTATTAATGGGTGATATTTTATGATCATAAGTATTTAAAATGTTGAAGCAAAATATCAGAGGTTGAAAAATATGGCAATTAAAAATTAAATCATATTGACAGTGGATTTTCAAATATTAATGGAAGCTCTATCAAAGCAATTTATTTGTTTTATGATGAAAATGAACACAGTTATTGAATTTAATCCAAGTAAATACAGTTTCCTCATTCAATATGAAACAGAGATTCTTACATACTTTTGTAAAATGTTTGTGAAATACAGATATCTTTTTTCTAAGGCATGAATTAAAAAAATAAGGAATTTATAATGCCCAAATTAGACAGTATAGTTTTTATTTAAGTAATCATCTTTATGTCATGGCAAGAATTATGTAGTATCCAAAACATGGCTGTCAAAATATTCTAACCTATGTTTAAATATCAGCACCACCATATACTTTCTACCTGTATAAACATGAACAAGTTACATTAAAAAAAAAATTGATTGTTAGTTCATTCAGCTGTTAATAAAAAACAGCTGATAAAAATATTCCATACATTGAAGAGATGTAGTAAGAATTACAGCTACATTCTTGATAAAGACAGAGATCAATGTATAAGAGCTTATTTGTTTTGTTTTGTTTTTAGTATTTTTTTCCATTATTGGAAACATTTCCCTCCTCATTTTCAATTCTAAATAATGATCACTTTGGTGGTAGTTTTATCATTAAGCAAGTAAAACAAAAAGAAATTATGCAATATACAATAATGTTTTATCTTCAATGTATAGAGTACTTTGTGATGTCTTTATTTCCCATACTATATTAAAATAAATCAGAAAGGTAAGACAACTTGCCAAAAGTCTTACAACAAAGGGAGAATGAAGACACAAATAATGCGTAGGGACCAAGGAAGAGCTTTTCTTCTGCCCACTGTTCACTGAAAATAAACTGACAATAGACACATTAATAGGAGAAAAATGCATACAAAATTTATTTAATTTGGATAGAATTATAGGATAATGATCATAACCCAGGGAGGTTCAGATATTTATATATACTTTTTAATATAGGAGGAGGAATGGGAGGTTAGAAGTAAATAATTTTCAAGGGAAATTCATGAACCCAAACAATAACCTGAGACTAAGTATTTTTGAGCTCTGGAGGAGGCGGCAGGACAATAAGGTGCAGAACTTCACTGGAGACAAATGTTGTTTGATTATGCAACTAAAGCCTCCCAGGTAATCTCTTGAAGCTGCCTTCAGAGAAGTAGATAAAAGGTGTCTGGGCATGGTGAGATCTTCTAGTCTCTTTTCTTCTCCTGTGGTTAATCTTCTCTGGTTACTTAATTAGATTTTTAAGGAGGGGCTCTTAAGATAATTGCATTTCTTTTGGAATAAGGTTTTCGTAGATAAAAAAATTCCATAGACAGTCCCTCTGATGCTTTGGGAAATAGGCTGAGAGAGACATGGAGGTGGGGGAAAATCAGAGAGAGACCTTGAGGTTGCTTTTTTAGTTCAACATGCCAGGGTGCCATATTTTGGGATATTGTGTTCTTATCCCCAACAACACAAGCAGGAAAATTGTGAATTCAAGAATAAGGTTTGCATGGACTATGCATACAAGGCTACCCTGAATAATAGAACACAGATACTTGATTAGGCACTGTCCCAATTTATAAGAATCTCCATGATGGTATTAATGATTCCTCCTACCAAAAGCCCAACATAACTTCTTGATTTTCAAAACTGCCATTGTATTATAATCATGTGTGTGTGTGTGTGCATGCATGTCCTAGAATGGGAATAAATGACTAATTAAATGTATAAATTTATCTTTGACTTGTATATACCTAAAGTGAAACTAAGATGCAACTTCTCCCCCTACTTTTTGGTTAGAAATGATTCTATATTTTTTACTGTGTCACTACACAGTAGTATGTTACATGACATTTGCTCTATTAGAAATATTTTGTAGCTTACAAATAAGCTTTCTTGGGATTTTATAAACCTACATCTTGTTAAATTAGTGAAATTAAATCAGTGAAAAAGCAAGGTTGTTGTAGGTAGTCTACTATCTTGGGAAAAGTGCACAAAACAGTTGTTATAAATTGGAATGTGATAAAAAAAAATCTTCCTAGGGAACTCATCTTGACTTATTCATTAATATTTCTTGGAAAATGGATTTAAATTTAAATTTTCTTGTAATCTTTAGATTCTGTCAGTCAACAAATACTCATAATACCTTCCCTGGCTTATTAGTACTGATGAGCAGATATAGCCCAAGAGGTTCCATGAAAATTTTGGGGATCCATTTTTTTGACTTCAATTAAAAGCTCTGCTTTACCAGAAAAAATCTTATGTTCTCAGAATAATTTGCATGGATTTATGAATAACCATTCTTGTTTTTACAATAAAATATGGTTTTGCTGAAGAGAAATAAACATATTTGCACATATAAAATTCAAACTGTAACTGCTTTACACAATAAAAAATTGAACTAATATTTAATTAACTATTTTTAATATATTCTACATAAAATAATCATCTGTGGAACCAATTATTTCATACCTGGTGTAAACTACCTCATTCTTGTTTTCTGTTATTTTTAATACTTATGGACAAACTAGTCTCTATATTTGAAAGACAGGTAGAGGAATTTATTTTTCCTAATTCTTTAGAATTATCTCTATCTTTCTACCTCAAAAGGCGGTACCTGGCTGTGTTTTCTGAAATAATTTTGAAATTTGATTCAGATCTTTTAATGATTTTTACAGCATGAGTTTATTTTAACATTTTAATTTTTAATTTTTAAATGCTTATAATGTAGACTTCACTTTGGCCCAAAGTATGTTATTATTTCAATAAATACAACATATGTATGAAAACTACAAGTCTATGTATGTGTTTAACACAACATGTTTAGATTAGTTGCTTTCCAATATTAAAAACATAAAAACAAATCATATATATGACATTAACTACGAACGCTTTAGTATATAATCAATTGAGGCATAATGGATTATGTTAGCCAGAACATTTTAAAAAATAAATTGATATATATTAGTAACATTTGAAAGAAATATGAAATTGAGACCATTGTGTTGATCATAACCCAGATGTTTGATTCGTGATAAGATAAAAAAGTAATTGTACTTTTTGATGGTAGGTTAAATTGGTTGGAAAACAATATTTAAGGAACTGGAAATTAAAAATATTTCAATTTTAATTGACTAGAAACTCTTTTTATTAATTGTTATACCAATATTCAAATAGTGATTAATTAATAGCCCCTGGAAGTATCTCCTCAGCCTTTATATATTTTGACTATGGCAATAGGTTTTAGAAAAGGACTATGTCATAGCCTGAAGAACACTTGGGGAAAAAAAAAAAAAAAACTCAATCATTAAATTTTCATAAAGGTTTTAAATGCAAAAATAATCATTTTTGAGAATTCCTAATAGCGAATACACTAATCAATTTTTGTTTTATTTTTTAGTCATACACCACAAAATGATGTTTTCATTGATGACAAACCACATACACTATGGTGGTCCCATAAGATAATGGAGCTGAAAAATTCTTATCCCCTAGTAACACTGTAGCCATCATAAAGTTGTAGCACAACACCTTATTCACATATTTGTGATGATGCTGATGTAAATAACCCTACTGCACTGTCAGTCATATAAAACTGTAGCACATACAACTATGTACAGTACATAATACTTGGTGAGAATACGTAACTATGTTACTGGTTTATGTATTTACTATACTGTGCTTTTTCCCTTTATTTTAGAATGCAATCCTTCTACTTATTAAAAAAGTTAACTATAAAATAGCCACAAGCAATTCTTTTCAGTAAGCACTCCAGAAGAAGGCAAAGAAGGCTTTGTTTATCTATAATAGGGGATGACAGCTCCATGCATGTTCTTGCCCCTGAAGAATCTCCAGTGGGACAAGATGTGAAGTCAGAAGACAGTCATATACATGATCATGACCTTGTGTAAGCCTAGGCTAATTTGTGTTTGTGTCTTAGTTTTTACCAAACAAATTTAAAAAGTAACTTAAATATTTTTTAAATTAAAAAATAGAAGGAAGCTTATAGAATAAGGATATAAAGAAAATATTTTTGTACAGCTCTATGTGTTTGTGTTTTAAGCTAAATGTTATTTTTAAAAAGCCAAAAAGTTAAAAAAATTAAAAAGTTTCTAAAATGAAAGCATCATAGTAAGGTAAAGTTAACTTATTCTTCAAGAAAAAAATTAATAAATTTGGTGTAGCCTAAGCATAGAGTATTTATAGAGTCTAGAGTAGTGCACAGTAATGTCCTAGGCCTTCACATTCACTCATCATCTTTTTAAACATCTTATTTTAAACATCATATTTATTAAGAAAAGCCACTTCCTCATAAAATAGTCACAATCTAATGTTGTAGATAGACTACTGAAATTACAATTAAAATAAATGTTAAGCTGTAAGAGAAGAGGTTGTGAATACAGATATTAGATATACTGTGGGTCTTACTGATCTGTACTTCTCTATGTAATTATAGATGTTTCAGATCAAAGCTTAAAATTTTCATAATACCAAGTTCATTTTCCTTTCTTATTCAAAAATTTCAAAAATAATACCTGATGTTTTGATGCATTCTGTTTCACCCGTCTTGTTAAACTCTTGCCTTTAGTTAACTTAATAATAATATTTTAGCACTAAATAGTATTTAAATAATATTTGATGTAAATAAATCAATAGCACTGAAGATCCTAAGGATTTTCTATCCAGCCTTAAAGGTTTTCATATTATTTTTATCCTAAAATCAATTGATCTCATATGATATGTGTAAAAAACTTAAAAAATATAGTGTTCTTTTGTGATGGATTTTTGAACATATAAACATCATTGACTTTAGTGTAATCGAAATGAGAATATTACTTATTATTTTTCAATAAGAATGTTGTTTGAATTATCATTTGTCCATTTCCATACATATTTTACTCCAACATAAAAGTATATATATCTATAGCTACAACTATCAGAAAACATGACATGGAAGTTCATGATTTGGAAAAATGCTCCACCTCACTGAACACATGTATAAAATTTCCATCTTTACCTAAGAATTTTACTTCCCATTTTAGGAATTTTAAATTAAGTTAAAGCTGCCTCGTTACATATTTTAAGTTCCATCTAAAGGTTTCTCTGTACACAATGAACTGTGACCTAACTGGATGTTTAAGCAGAGTGTAACCTACTCTAGTACCAGTCACAGAATTTTGGCTAATCACAGGCAGCCAACCGTCCAAACCATGTTCAAATAAGGCAATGCTAAGCTGTAACCAAACCAGCTGAGTCACTCTGAACCTATTCTAATTTGGGGCTGCCTGATTTGCAAATTGTTCCTTGCTCAATTAAATTCTATTAAATTCAATTTGTCTAAAACTTTTAAGAGGACCAAAGCAAAGTAAATGGTTCCTAAGGCTTTTATCTACAAAAGTTATGATGCAAATATTCTAATTTTTATTATTTATTATAGAGCTTTTGAGCTAACAGTTGAGCTCAGATATATATTTTAGTTCCAGCTTTAGGCTTCCAGCTAAGCCAAATCTATTTATACTAACGATCTCCAACAGCTGCATTCTGTATTATCTGAGGCTTCTGGGAGGTCTTCCAAGGGAACTCCAAATGGAGCATATTGCTGCAATCTAGTCTGGAGTGCTGAAAATAATGTTCCACCTGCAATGATTTCTGTGCCACAGAAAACTCACTGTAGCTACATAATACTCTAAAATGAGAGAGAGAGAGAGGCCTACTTCTATTTGTTTCCAAAAGTTTATTCATCCTATTCATCCTCTCTTTGTCTATCCCTTGGCTTATTAAGGATAATGAGCTGTTACTTCAATCACCCCCACCTACCAGGGGTTCCATTCTCCTATATCCTACCTCCTGCCTTTTATTGCTTCCTATGATGTGAGCAGCAGCCCACGGAAAGAATTGGAGTGTACCATATAACTTCATTGCTATTAATGAGCTTAAAAAGCACAGTCCATGAAAATACGCTAGTTCTGTAGGAGGAAAAAAAAAAAAAAACCTGAAGATTTTACCACCCATTATTGAAATGATGAATGAACATACTGAGCTATTTCTGTGAGACAGATGAACAGTCAGAGATGAAGAGGGTTGTTCAAAAGGACTGCGTCAATAAAGCCACCACTCATGAAAAATGACTGCAGTGCTATGCTTTATCAGTATTAATGGTGCTTCAAATGCATTCTTGAACGTGCACATATGCTTACACCAGCACAGAGATTTGAAAGCATTAGTTCCTCCTAGGTATTTTTAAGCAACAGATTAGTGCAAGTGACTTCGGTAGTTCAGCTTCATAACTTTTCTAATAAAAATTGAGAAAGTTTTGTTACGGTTTGACAAGTGACTCTATCTGGAGAAAACCCTCAGAACCATAACCATTTTTTTCACAGAGATGTGCTAAAATGCTTGAAAATAAGTGAAGCAGTTGACAGACTATTTTATTTGCTAGTTTAAGACATGGTCTTTAGACATTTGTTTCCCTTCCTTCCATTTGAATACCTTAGCCAGGAAATTAGTATTACAATGACACAGAATTCCATTTAAACAAAACAAAACAAAACAAAAGGTAATTGTGACTTATTTATGACTTGATCCAAAAAATGTTAGAAGTAATCTTTAAACAACTTAAGTTTTTCACAAATGCATGTTTTTGATGAGAGTTTTTCAGGTTTGAATTGATTTCCAGTACGTTTAGGAGATCAGTAATCAGTGTTAGAAAGCTAAGTGTTTTAGAGGATAAAAACCAATAGACCAATATTTCTGTGATTTATACAAGTAAATGGCAATTTATGAAGGAAATAAGGTGTGTGAAATATCAACATATGCCATACTTTAGCCCTAATAGTGTTTCCAAAATTGACCTAAAAGGATGATTTTTAATTCACATGCCAGTATGCTTTTGGCTAATTTTACTATTCTCAATATCTATTTCTATTTATTCTATACATTGTATTTTGAAGAAAATCAGTATTATTTGCTTATATTACTAAAAGTGACAAATTTTCTGAACTATGTAAAATGCTTTGATTGTTGCAATAGGAACCTAGAGTGGCATAGAGTTTTTATACCATTATAAGCATGACACCAAGATTTTCAACACCTGACTCAGGAAGAATAGTCTTCTGCTTCATTAAGCTGATAACATTTGTGAGGGGCAAGGGTGAGCCTGCAATAATAAGCAGCTACAAATGTAGAGCAAATTAGCTCTTACATTCACACATTGAGTTTTGACAATTCTTCTCTGAATACCCACAGGGATGTGTTAAAAAATAATCAAACATTTCACAAGGTGTTCCTGGATATGAGCGTAAATGTAAAGAGTGGAAATGATTTTAAAAGCTAAATCATGTCTTTATGGTATTGGTTATAATCATTAGGAGTGTTTTACATCTGTTATACCTTCAGTTCTGCCTACAAATCTTGCTTTTACAAACGTCACATTTAATGCCCAAATTGCCAGTTCCATGGACTTTTAAAATCCTTGTCTCAATTGCCTGCTTACATCACTTGGCCACACTCTTTCCTGGACTTTGTTTTTACATTATTAACTCTTTCTGAGTCTCCTTCTGTCAGGTTTCAGTCTGAAATGTGGGTTCTTGGTGCACTCAGGGCTGAAGAATGACCAGACACACCAAAGCAAGGCAAGCACAAAAATGAGGTTTATTGAGGTGAGAAAGATAGGATTATAGAGCAAGAGCAAGATATAGGTTTATAGAGTGTGATACCTACGCCACAGATGATGACTGGACACATTGTTGCAGCAAAGGGAGAGCAAAATATGGGGCTTGGTTACAATCTCGGTCTTGTTTTATAGTGCCCAGATTAGGGGCCCCCTCGTAACTCAGACATCATCATGGAACCACTTTGATTGGACAGTTGGGAGTTATATGACCTCAGTATTACTATGCATGTGGGTTGTTCTAGGTCACTTTCTGGACTCTATTGTACCTATGTGGCTTGGACCGTGGGCTAGAGAGAACTCTGCATTCTTTTGCAGTCCGTGCACTAAGTTCTGATTGGCTGATTTGCAGGATGTTCTCTCCTCCCCCAGGTATGGCAGTCGCTTGGGACAGGATTAGGGTGGGGCAGGACCAAGATGGGGGCCTGGGGCCCACCCTTGTCCTTCTTCCCTGGTGGGCACTTGCACCAGGCCAAGGCACCCACTTTTGTCCCTAGGAAACCCAGAATCCCTAACTACCTAACACTTCCATCTTTATAATTATTCTTGGTTGGCTTATCTTATTTTAAACTCACTGATTCAGGTTTTCTCTCCTTTCCTACTCTCTTAGTGCCCAGATTTACTCCCACAGCTTCAACAATAGCCCATAGGGTGAAATTTCAGTGTCGATATTCCTTCTGGGCTCTAGGTATGTTATTTCCAGTTGTGGAAATCTCAGGCAACTGAGTACATTCAAGAAACAATTCTCACCAACTCATAAATACAATGTGCTATATTTATAAGAGTTCCTTAAAAACACATTTTTATGCATAGTGTATGTCTCTGTGACCAGAAAATAAATCTTCTCAAGGCAAAGACTGTGTCTCTTGCTCACCATTTAAAAAAAAATTACTCTCAGCACCATCTGGCAGAGTCCTCTCTCCTCTACTGGGTCACATCTCTGCAGGACTCCTCCTCTCATCTATTCCCGTGACACAATCATCTGGAAAGCAGCCTCTTCACAGAGATGTGAGTTCTGAATCCTTTCCTGCATGCTTCTAGGTTCTAAAACTCAACCTCATCCATTATTGCCCAAGTCATAAGGGTGGTTGATGCTTTCTGGAATCGCTAGAACTGCGGTACCTCGGTATCCACTCTTTCTTTTTGGTCAGTCCCTCAAGACATTTTTGCCAAATTCTCCACATTAAATTATCTCCTTAAAAGATGCAATTTCCATTTTCCTGATTTGACCCTAAACAGATACAAATGTGTTACCAGTATAGTTTCTTGCTTTGTGCCTTCCCTTCATCCTCTGAATAGAGACTTCGATATATCAGAGTTCTTCCTTATAAAATGGTCAATTTATCTTTCTTTTCATTAATAGTAGGGTTTTGGGGAGCATATGCCAGAAATATTTTCTTATTCCAAATTCGGTATCTGTTCTCCCATATTAACCTTGGAGAATGTATTTCCTTCAACATCTTTATTTGCGAGGTATAGGATTTGAAAAAGAATGGTCTCTCTCTCTCTTTTTTTCCCTCAGTACATGTTTAACAATGACTGAGGACAATTTTTTTTAAAATACTATTCTTACCCCTTCAAACATAAGTCCACCATTTCTAGATGCAAGTTTGTTTCTGATGCCTTTGTTATATTCCACTGATCTCTGTTTCTATTCTTGTGCCAAAGCCTCACTACCTCAGTTAGGGTAGTTGTATCCAGTAATGTGCACCCATCTTGTTTTTCTAAAGGGTAGTGATGAATCATGACTTTTTATGTATAAATGTTATAGCATTTTAATTTTAAAAATGATGCTGGGATTAACATTGACTCTATAGATCAATTTGGAGAGAATTGACATCTATATGGTATATATAACACAGTTGAGTTTTGATCTTTTCAAAGAACCAACTTTGGTTTCATTAATCTTCTCTTCCTTTTTTTTTTTTTTTTTTTTTTGCTATTTTCAATTTGATTGATTTCTGATGTGATTTTTGTCTTTATTTTTCATTCTTGCTTTTGGCTTAAAGTATTCTTCCTTCCCTAGTTCCTGGGTGTGAAAACTAGGTTATTGATTATAGAGCTTTATGGTTTTCTAATACAAGCATTTGATGGTGTAAATTTTCCTCTAAGCACTGTTATTGCTGCACCTCAAAATTTTTGATAAGCTGTATTTTCCTTTTAATTTAGTTTAAATATATCTTAATATTCTTGAAATAAATTCTTGACTCAAAAGTTAGTGGCACGTTTGTAATTTCCAAATATTTTCAAACTTTCTACCTATCGTTCATTTATTAATATCTGCTTTAATTTCATGTGACATGAGAATATTAAGGATTAAACTGGATCATCACCCAAAAAATGTTGAGGATTTAAACCCCAAAATCTCAGAATGTTACCTCACTTATAACTAGGGTAATTACAGGTGCATTTAGTTAAATTGAGAGGAAGTCACAGTCATGTTAAAGTAAGGTAGTCCCCTAATCCAATGTATTAATAACTTGTGTCTGATGTACGTGTAAAGACATGGAGACCCAGAGGAGAATGTCACATGAAAATAAAGGCAGAGATTGGAGTTGTGCAGTTGCAATCCAAGGAATGCCAAAAATTGCCAGCAAATTACCAGATGTTAGAAAAAGTTAAGGAAGGATTCTCCTACAGGTTTCAGAGGGAGCACAGATGGCCTGTTGACACCTGGACTTTGGATTTATAGCCTGTACAACTGGGAGATTATAAATTTCTATTATTTAAGATACCAGGTTATGGTAATTTCCTAAAATAGTCTCACAAAAAATACAAGCTCTTAATATATTGTTCATAATAATTTTAAATTCTCTGCCTGATAATTTCAACATCTGTCTATATCTGGATCTGCTTCTGATACATCCTTTATTTGGGGGATTTTTTTGTTTGTTTTTTTTCCTTTTGGCATGCTTTACATATATATATTTTTTTCTTTTTTTCTGAAATCTGGTCATGTTTAATTAGGTGAAAGGAACTGAAACATTTAAGTTATTGGTATGAAGAATTATGTTACTCTGGCTAGGAAATGGTTTGTATTAATATTTAATGTTGTTTTGTAGATGAAGGTACCAGCAGCTACAAATTCCTGTAGCATCCTTGTTTTTGTCTCCTCTATTGATTTTGGGATTTCCCTATGTATTCCTCCTAAGTGAGAGTCCGTGTCTTGCACAGGAAAGTATGAGAGAAGCAGAGTGTTGCATAGTTTTCCAATAAGTCTCCTTCACAAGTGTATTTTCCAGTGCTACAGGTTATTTTCCCCTGTACCCTATTCTCTTTGTACCCTATTCTCTTGTATCATTGCCTACTTATTTCTTTGAATTCTTAACTCCTATTGACTGCATTTTTTTTCCCTCTTTAGGCGAGACAAAAAGACTGGAGAAGGCTGGCATATGTGAAATTGGCTTCTCCCAGCTGAAAGCAGGCTCCTGTTTTAAATTATATAAGATTCATTTTTTTAATGAATACTATTTACATGTATTATTTAGTTTTTTCATGGGAAAAGATTTAATGTAGTACAAGCTTTGCTTCATAAATGCAAGAGCTAAATTTCCTATATTGTTCCCAGGTTCACTGAATGGGCAGTATAATTGGAAACTCAAATATTCACAAACTATAGGAGTTGAAAATACAGTCAAACTAATTGGTCATGAAAGAGAAATGAAAGTAAAGGAGAACTAGTGCTGTTTGAAGATGGAGCTGAGAAGGTAACAATGAAGTCAAGGAGGTTGAATGATTCTCAGAGAGGTTTATCATAGAAGGCAAAAGAAAATACTAGAAATGAATAAGAATTATCCATTATAGGGATTCCAAGGTCAGGAATATACTGAAAATGCCGTCAGAAAGTTACATGTTAGAATTTGATATTTAGATCAAATTAAGAAATTTATCAAAGATATATTTTGTTAATGTAAGGGACAAACAGAAGGTGACTGCAGAAAAACTGTATCAAATTGAGAAGTGAGGTCTATAAAGGTCAAAGTATTATAATTGAAACCTCATAAAATGTCAAAGTATCATAGTAAATGTAAGTGAAACGAGGGAAGAGCATATCATAGAAGTGAAGAAGGCTAAGACACTGTGTAAAGAAGCTCAAGTATACTGTTAAGTGAGCCAGCAGGATACCAGTAAGTCAAGTTCAGGTCTGATGCAATGTTAGTTAAGTGATGAAATACAACAGATCGTCATGGTTCATAGCCTCATAAAATGTATAGATTACTGAAGACACAGGTATTTTTGACAGAAAAAGCACTTTTTTCATATTTCCCTTAATTATTGTGATGAGAGATTATAACAAATAGTTCTAATCTAGATGATGTGAGGGGAAATTCTGTTCAAAGATGAAGACATTGTCAGCAGAAACCAGTACACTAGATAGGACTTAATTATTTTAGAAATATGTGTGTGTTTATGTCCTAGTTGCATGTGTCATATGCATGTATGTGTATATGTGGGGGTTATTTTAGAGAGCATGGAGTAAGATGCATTATATTTCTAAATAATCACAAATAAGTAGTCCTTGTTATATGACAGTAACTGGTGAATCTGACAAACTTAAACCCATTGTGACTGAATCATAGTGAATGGCTGGGAGAAGACTATCAATTTGTTACATAGAAGTAGACAGAGATCTAATCCTGTGGATTTTAAACCTATGTTAAAAACCTTAAAGGTAATGACAGTATGGGTTCATGTTGGATCAGATTTGCATTTTCAAAAGATCACTGATGTTAAAAGAATTCCTCCAGGGTGGATTTATCATACATAGGGAGTTGAAAATGGCAGAACTTTCTAGAACAAAGGATTTTTAAAAGCAAATTTAATATTCATTGACCTCTTGCATTTCAAAAACCCACAAGGAAAATTTTGGGGAAATTGAAATGGAAAAAAAAAATGTGATGGGAAAGAAAAGGAAAGTGAAAGAAAGAAGTGAAACCTCAATATTAGGCCCCAACCATAGATGTGCATTTTTATCAGGAGGGAGAGGAATAATGCAAACATTTCTGACATTGAACAACTCTCATGGAACTGCAATGCATAAGCAAACTTTAGAGAGAAATTCTAAATCTGAGCCTAGTCTTGGAATCAATCCAGTAAAAAACATTATTTCCAAAGTCATTGGAAGACAGAAACCTGCTTAAGGACCAGAAGAGTCAAAACTGAGGGTAATTTGTCCTTCTGGCCCACTGGAGCCTTTGAACTTGGAAGCAACAATAGAGCTGCCCAATTCAGAAATTAATTAAAAGTGCTGATTTGTTTCAAATGGTCTAATATTGTTGGAATAGTAACATCAAACCTTGCTGCTAATTCATGAGTAGGTTGAGATGGATTCACTTCCACTACAGCTTTCATTTCATCATTATCCACTTTGGTCTCAGGTATCCCATGTGGCTCATTTTCAAGATTAAAATCACCAGCATGGAACTTCTCAAACCATCAGCATACTGTGTGTTCATTAGCCACATCCTTCCCAAACACTTTGTTGATATTTTGAGCTGTCTGTGCTGCATTAGTTCCATGATGGAACTCATATTCTAAAATAACATGAAATTTTGACTTATCCATTGTTTCACCAAAATTGCTGTAAAAAAAATTTGAGAGATAATCACAAGCCAAAATGTGCATTTGAAGGACTGAGGATGTACCTTCACAATAAAAATAAAACGAGTGTCAAAGTGATATGCCAGAGATATCAACTTTCAAACTTAGTACTTAAGAAAATCAGACATTTCATACTTAATAACCTAAATATGTAGCAAGAACACAACTCTATTTTCTTACGATCTGTCAGACATCTCACTTCATGAAGGTTGCCAAGACTACTAAACTTCAAGAAACAGCAGTAGCTTCCCACCTGCATTTATTGTGCTACCTATTAAGTACTTTAGGAATAAACATAAGTAAACATATCTTATGAAAATATTTAATTTATCTCACCTATCCTAGCTTAGCATTAATGAGGAGCAGGGGAAACCAATGGCAAGATGAACAGAGAAAAAAATAAGATGATACCTACGTCTAAGGAATATTAATAATGCCTAGTACATTTTAAGCCAGGGGAAGCTACAGTGTATTTTAGAGTGCATATAGTATTATTTAACCTTCAGTTCAAATTTTAATATAACATAATTTACTTGCCACAACAAGTGATATTAATTAGAGGTAAATGGCAAATTAAAAACAAAACATTAACCTAAGAGTTAAAAGAATAAATGTTCAAGTAATTTCTCAATTTATTATACAAGACAGGTCTCTAGACAGGTAGATACGTAACCTATTCTCTCTGAAATTAACTTTTTAAAATCAGGATTGAGGTAAAATGCAATAAATTGGATTAAGATGATTAGATAAGACAGAAAATGTATAAATGAGAAGAAAAGGTTTAATTATATGAATACAGATTTACCACTATTTCAGAACATTTGACTTATTGCTAAGGAAAAAATAAAGATTTATCTGTATGGTTTAACATAATTTTGTTTGGCTTCATAGAAATGCAGAAATACTCATTTTTACTAAAGAAATCCTGGGGGAGGGAAAAATTTGATATTAAATATTAATTTTATTTTCTGAAAGTATTTCTTCTAATGTTAAAAAAGTTAATTTAGAAAAATAATCTTTCTCTTAATGCATTTTGTTGTTTATGAATTATACTTTCTAGCTATATAAGAATAAAAATATGTAGAGAATTTTGCAAAATATTTAATAGGCTTTATAGTAAACATTTTTAAACTCCAGTAACATCTTCTTTTTACTTATATGTACATATGTATATATATAAAATTGACTGATTCTATCATATGTGCATTATTCCCTTAAAAAGTCTAAATTGGGCCAGGCGTGGTGGCTCATGCCTGTAATCCTAGAACTCCGAGAGGCCGAGGTGGGAGGATTGACTGAGGTCAAGTGTTCAAGACCAGCCTGAGCAAGAGCAAGACCCTGTCTCTACTAAATTATATAAAAGAATTAGCTGGGAAACTGAAAATAGAAAAAAAAAAAATAGCTGGTCGTTGTTGCGCATGCCTGTAGTCCCAGCTACTTAGGAAGGTAAGGCAGGAGGAGTGCTTAAGCCCAGGAGTTTGAGGTTGCTGTGAGCTAGGGCAACAGAGCGAGACTTTGTCTAAAAAAAGAAATCTAAATTGATTTGGTATTTATTAACAGATTTATTTGACTGATTCAGATTGATTTAGATTTATTTGACCAATTGCATTTAAAGATTAACTGTATACACTCCATATATACAAAAATCCTGGGTTGAATATAACTTGAGTATATTTCTGATGATTTCTTCTTTGAAGCTTATGCCTCTGACGTCTAAATAGACAAAGCATTCCTCTTTTTTTGTCATCTCAAAGATATTTATTTTACATGCTACTTGCCTTTTAAAATTAATTATATTAACATATATTTTCTCCATGGGGTTATGTTATTGTTCTACACATCACTTTTTTGAAAAGTTATCCATACCCAACATTGTCAAATCACATTATTTAATCCGTTTGAATGTGTGCAATGAATCATGAACACTAGAATATTTGTGTTGGTGAAAGGGAATAAATTAAGTATTCAATTATATACCAGAGAGGTATATATTTCCTTTGAATTCAGCTAGATTTGGGCAGGTGGGAAAAGAGACTAATGTTTTTCTCTAAGTGTGCCATTTATCAACCACCACAGTGGCTCAAAGCAATTTTGTTCTGTCTTCACATCCCAGGGGTCCCAATATAGATTTTCATTTTTCCAGCTGGAATGAGCCTGAAAACTCTACCTGACGATTGGTCTTGATCAGCTGCTGGTCTTCATTGACAGAGCAAGTAATCATTTTTGCTGCTGCTAGGATGGAGAGGTGACCTATCTTACAAGTGACCCTGTAGTTCATTTTTTCTTTGTATGACGCTAACGTGTCCTGTTGAAGGACAATAGAAGTTGCCTGGGTTAAATAATGAAAAGTCTGGGTCACTGGCCATGCCTTCAAAGAAAATACATGGTTTGTAGAATGAGGATAAAATATATATAGAGCTTCTGCTAAGCAGAATTCTGTTGAAGACTACATACATGCGCGCACGCACGCGTGCGCGCACGCACACACACACACACACACACACACACACACACACACACACACACACACGTCTATGTCTCCATCAGAATTCCTAAGAGAAGTCCCATATATATTTTATTCTTACTCCTAAACTGTGTTTTTTATTTTAAAGTATGGTCAGTAGCAGACTTTTCATTATTTAACCTAAACAGTTTCTCATGTCCTTAAACTGCATAGATTAGCGTGACAAAAGGAGCAAATTAATCACAGGGTCACTTTATGATAGGTCACATCTTCACTTTAGTGTGGGGGGTGTATGTGTGAAGTCATCAAAATTCTGCCTAGGAGAGGCCCCATACGTACTTAGTGGTAATCATCAGAGGACAGAATTATGTGTATGTTTACTGTTTTCTTGCTTGTTTATGCTTTTAATGTCATTTATTACTGGTTATTTAAAAGTAGGAATACACCCACTTAATTATTTGATTAGCACAAGCCCCCTTTGGGAGAAAATCTCCAATATTATACACAGATATCTTCAACTGAATTTACCAAATAAATACATTTTAGGACTTATTTTATGCATATAAATATACTAAATGGGAATGCAAAGATGAATAAACACCATGTCTGTGAAAAAAAAAATTGAGAGTAGCCTATAAACACCACCGAAACATGGGTGTACTAAGCAATAGGAAGAAATCAAGGCAATTATATTTTTTCAATCACTTCAATTAATTTATATCAAAATTTAAAATGCCAATATTTAAAATTCTGTCCTGAAAAGACCTCTCAATTTTTAAAATATTTTCTGTTTCAATTATACATCATTGCATAGCAAACTATCCTACAACTTTATGGCATACAAAAAGAACCATTTTAATATGCTCGTGGATTTTGACAGGAATTCAGAAAGGACACAGTGAAGAAGGCTTGTCTGGGTTCCATGATGTCTGGGACCTCAACTTGGAATATATAAATAACTATGACAGGAACAGCTAGAGCTGAAGAATTCATTTCCATCTTGGCTTCTTCTACTCATATGTCAGGTTCCTGGGCTCAGTTTATCTGTGTCTGTATCCCACTGGAACACGTAAATGTGGCCTCACCATATGTTGTGGGCTCTTATGACTACTGTGTTCTGACAGGGAGAGAACTGAGAAGAACATTCCTTATGAGACACACTCATGAGACTGCATCAGAAGCTCACTGGGCTTTTATGGTGTAGCCTCAGAGAGCGCATAGCATCACTTAGGCCATATTTTATTCAGGAGTCAGTGTCTTAGACCATTTGAGTTGCTATAACAAAATATCTTAGACTGGATAACTTATAAACAATAGAACTTTTTTTATTATAGTTTTGAAGGCTGTAAAGCCTAAGGTCAAAGTGCTGGAAAGTTCAGTGTTTGGTGGAGGCACACTTTCTGGTTCATAGATTGGCACCTACTCTCTATGTCCTCACATGGTGGATGGGACAAGGCAGCTCTCTGGGGCCTCTTTTATAAGGGCACTAAACCCATTCATGTGGAGCCTTCATGATCTAGTCATGTCCCAAAGGTCTCACCTCCAAATACCATAATCACTTTGGAGATTAGGTTCCAACATATGAATTGGTGGTGGGAGGTTGATACACAAATATGCAGACTTAGCAGGCAGGCCTAAGCCTTTCAGTCTCAAACAGATGTATGTTAAAGAATTTGGTGCTAGATTTAAAAACCACATGATGTCTAAATTTGTCAGTCCCATTAAATATGAAAGTATAATACATTTCAATTTATTTATTTAGTTAGTTTTTAATCATGCTTCTAATTTATATGTTATATATTCACCTCAGGTTTCAAGTTAGGTAATATATTGCCAATGAATAAAACAAAAGAGAAAATACATTACCCAAATCATCAAAATAAAGCAATTTTTAAAGTGTGTAGAAAAAATTTGTAAAAATTTAAGGCATGTTTAACTCTAAGTGACATTTATGAGCTTGTAATGAGCATATGTTAACAGGTTAGCTCATTTATTGCTTAACATACAATTTAGAAAAATGAAGTTTAGAATTTTTAATATGTCATAGATAGTATAAAAAGGTAAATCTTAAAACTTCTCTCAATTTAATACAATATTTTCCAACATGTGTCTGTTTTCTATGGAGATATCAAAATAAATGTATATCATTATTAAGTATATTTGGAATTAAATATTCTTAATTTCCTAGTCTGCTATTCTTTCCCACTGTGAAACAATCATAGTGCATGTTAGAGTAATAAATATTAATTTAGAAAACATTTATTCTGAAAATGGCAGAAAAATTGATCAATATTGAAGAAAAAAAGTTTTTACTTGTTTTAGCTAATGGCAGGAGTGAAGGTAGGTGGTTGCTGACATTAGTTCATATGGAACAAGTTCAGGGACTCTGGCCATGCCTCTGAGTATCTTAACTTCCCTCTGATGTCAAAACATCCTCATAGCAGCTGCCAGTGCAAGGCCCTCATGAAAGATGAAAAGGTAGGATGCTGGAGCCAGTGCAGGTGGACCTTGCCTTATGTTGCTCTTTCTTATCAGAAAGAGAATAATCTTTCTAAGCATGACTTCTTCTGTTCTCTGTATGGATCAGAAGTGGGGTCACACTACCGTACCTATACACAAAAATCAGGCAAGGGAGTATTTGGCTTTTCTGGCCTCTATAATAGGAGATAGGTTAGGGACAATGGGTTTGGAGTAAAAGAAATTCAACAGTATGTAAATGTGGTAGGTAGAACAATGCACCTCCATCTCCTGATGTCCTCACGGAATATATAATGGAACTTTATCCTGGATTCTATGGGTAGGTCCAGTGTAAATCACATGACATTTTATGAGTAAAAGAGTAAGACAAGACAGTGAATGTCAGAGTGATGGCATGATATGAAAAAGACTCCACTGGCCGTTGATGGCTTTGGAGATGCAGGAGGGGGCCAAGAACTCAGGCTGCTACAAAGTGGAAAAGGCAAGGGAATAGATTCTCCTTAGGAACCTTCAGAAGGATCGCTGTACTGTCTGCACCTTGATTTTAGAGCAGTGAGACCTGTTTTGGACTTCTAACCTCCAGCACTGTTAGATAACCAATTCACGTTGTCTTAAGGCAGTGGTCCCCAGCTTTTTCGGCACCAGGGACCAGTTTCATGGAAGACAAGTTTTCCATGAGGTAGGGGCAGGTGGTGTGCTGGTGGATAAATATCACTTTGGTATATAGTTTCAGATTATTTCCTAAAAGAATAATTTACCAAAGCAATTTTTACTTCAACTTTTTCTAGAATGAGATAAATCATGAATTGGTGAATAAAGCATATAAACAAGTAAAATTAACTCCAAAAAGCATTAGCATAGTCCATGTATCAATGTGTTATCATTATGATATGAAGGAGATAAGTACATTTTTGAATGATTTATATGAAGATATGTAGTAGAGTTTGAAGGAGATGATACATTGTGACTCATTCATCTTCCATGTTTACAATTAGCTGAGAAATGGGCAAAGAAATCAGATCAAAATATTAGTTTTATTATGATAAAACTGGATTTCAGGAAGTGGCTAGCTATGAAGCCATAACAGTCTTTATACTCCGTCAGTATTAAATTTACTTGCTCAGTCACAGACAAGTGGAAATCACAGACCTCCTCAGTCCAGTAAAGTTACAAAATGGCAGTGAACAAACCAGAAGCCCTTGCCCTGTGAACAGGTGAATCATGGAGGAAGAACAAGCAAATCTCAGCCAGTGATGCTGGGCTCCTTCTTCCCAATGCAGAAGCTATTACAACTAATAAAAAGGCTGGAATTTAGCAAGTTCTCATATAAAAACAGAGAATAAAGGAAATGAGTGTCTTCTGACAGTGTGAAATAGACTAAGCAAATCTGGTTATTTTTATGTACCAAAAATATTTGTAAAACTAGATGAAGGGATAATTAATTTAAAACATATTATCTCTAAAAATTGTGAGTTTTCTTCTGAGAGTTTATAAAAGTATGAATAATTATCATACCGTGGAACCAAGAGAATTATTTGATTACACTACCAGTGTAATGTTTGGAAAAATTATGTCTATAGTTGGCTTAAGGTAAAAGGATGATACATTGAATGCTTACCATTTCTTGAATACCAAATTGTATCATAAAAGCTATACTAGATGAAGAAAATTAGGAAAAAAAGGAGGCGACCACAAAAAACTATGAAGGACTAAGGAAGGCCTTTACTGGAATAAAGACCAAAAGCAACTCTGAAAGTAAATCAGTGTTTAGGCATTTACTGGGGCATTAAATATTGGAGCTTTTCCAGGTTAATCCAAGAGAGGAACACTTTATTTAAAGATCCGTGCAACATACGCAGCCTCTACCTTTTATTATATCACGTTTCAAAATTTTTATTTTGCTATGCTCTTTATTGAAAGCTCCCAGTTCTTCATCTACATTTTGGAAGGTGTCATAGATCTCCAAGGGAAGCAAGCACTAGTGAGTCTGATTATTCTCTTTCTAAGAAACCACTTTAAGACATAATTTCCAGGATGCAATGGATATCTTTGCCAGTGCCAAAAAAAGCCTACTGATTGGAAGAGTATTCTTGTCAAATACTACTCATGTATATGCTGGTTAAATTGCCATGATTTAAGAAAAAAGTCATGTAAGAAATAATATGGAGAAAGAGTCAAGGCTATATTAGGGGGTGTTCATTACAGTTTTTTTTCCAAAATCTCCTACTCTGTTTTTATTTCCTCATTTTTTTGTTTGTTTTGTTTTGTTTATTTGTTTTTAATAAATGTAGAACAAATAATATTGGGGTTCATTGGACACTTAAGAAAACTATTGATAGACTTCAGTTTAAGATAAATTAAAAAAAACAAAGAAACACTCAAAGCTACAGTGTATGAAGAAAGCAAAGTTAAATAAAGTCCTTGAAATATTTTACTAAATTTAATACCAAATTAGTATGTACTAAAAGTATAAATAGGCATTTGAAATTATGCTAGACTTCTTTTCAACATAGATCTGCAATTTATGGTAACTGCCAGCTACATCTATTTTTTCTACTCAGAATTATAAAATTAATAAAAGGAGTGAAACATGTATGCAGTGTTAAATCTAGAGTTTGATTAAACTGTCTAGGATACTTAAATTGTTCCTTAAAACCATGAATTGCAAATCATCATTAATTTAAACCTGTGGAAGCACCTCAGATATTGAAACAAACATATATGAACTGTTATAGGGATTTAGGCATTAAAAAAAAAAAACAGATAAGTATATTTACTCATGTCAGTAACTCCAAAAGAGGATGGAATATTATAGGCAAAGTATATATACCACTTGTTTCTATATTAAAATTTTATTTTCTTTTTATAGAAAGTGGTATTACTTATTTTGCTTGCAAAAAAAAAAAGCTACACAAGCACACTACACACAAAAAACCATACAAATATATATTTATGTAATGCAAACAATTAGAGAATATTATGGCATGGTGACATATGGTTTCATCAGTCATTTTGTAAACATGATGCAAAATATGTTGAGATAGAATGAAGCCATATTATTTATCTACTTTTTTCCTTGCAGTTAAAAATACACTATAAAAACAGCATTATTTGATTGTTGATGTCTCTCCTCAATTAGCATAAAAGAAAATTGATTTTTTTTTTGGCTTAAGGGGGCAAAACAACAGTGAGTTGTTTTCTTCTTCCAGCTGCATTTCTATCAAATCCATTTTTACTGCAAACTATGTTTGAATCTTAGGCAAGTTATTTTCATTCTTGTAAGTCAGAAATAATTTTCAATTGCAACTGTTTAAGCTCCCTTAAGGAAATATATTAGCCACCACATGGTGGTTTAAGTGCATAATTACCCTCTTTCTCACTCTCCTTGTTATATATCCAGGTGGGTGGTCTTTAAACACTCAAGTAGTCATTCCAAAGGCACTGAACACATGCAAGTTTAGCTTTTCTACTGGGGTCAAAGATGGATTATATTCAATAATGTTTGGCTTTAGATGAAATGGTATTAAAACAGTGTGAAAATTTTAGTTCTTCAACGAGTCATTCTCCACTGAATGGCAAAGTTTGATAAATCAAACACTCCTGGAAGAAAGGATGCTGCTAAAATAAACATTCGAATCACCCAGGAGAAGCAGCAGGACAGTAACAAAAATTTTCTTTGTCTTAATTCTGTTGGGTACTAAATAATGAAAAAAGAAAAAAAAAACTACATAAATTTACTTTGATATAAAGTCTGGCTACCTTTCAATAGTAATTGCTGTACTATATCTGATTACTCTTATGCCAAATTATTGATTAATTACAATAAAATAAAAACTAAGGTGTATCTGTTATGCACGGGGCTTAAAGTAATACTTAAGTAACTTGATTATAATTGTATGGACAGTCATTTTCAGACTGGAATTGAAACCTTTTATGCTAAAGCCTATGAATGCTTAGGTTATTCTGTTCTCCATCCTAGATGTCAGTAAACATGCATAGTCTATAGAGGCACAGATCCAAAGTGTATATCAGCGTCTATTCAACAAAAGTAAACTGTCCTCGGGAAAATTCTGCTATTAAAAAAATTAAAAATTGCTGCATATGCCCATGTGCATGATATTTCTCAGAGGTGATTTATTCCTCTTTTACATATCTAATGATATTCACTATATATGTAACATGAACAATATATGAAAGCAAAGTCTAATCCTACTCTTTTCTTACAAAACTATTTATTAAACCATATCCAACCCAAAAGAAAAGTGATTTGATATCATTAGGAGGATTCAAAGAATTAATTACAAGGAACAATACTAGCAACAAGGGAAAGAATAAAGCAACATCACCTCAAAAGAAATATCACAATTAGAGAATGCTTCTGAAAATACTTCAAAACGAGCAAAAAGTGTCAGCTTTTCTTTTCTGCTAAGCTATTTGTTGACTATAATTGTGGCTTTACTTTCTCCTTCAAGAGTTTCCCAGTAATAAGTATTTTTTTTTGTTATTTCCAAATAGTTTATTATAATTATGTGAAATTTATTTATATATATTCTTTGATATTTTGGTAATAATATGCCATAAAAATGAGTTGAGGAATATAATTTCAAACCTGAACCATATAATTTAAAACTACATACTATGAAACTAGCCAAACGGCTGCTGTGTTGATTAAATAAATTACATAATTGTCATATGATATGTTGCACTATATTGGCCATAATGAAACATTGTGTTTAATATTAAAATATTGCCAAACTGTCTGATGATAAGAAATATAACTCCTTTTTCTCTTTTTCACTGTAATTATCCAGTCATGTGACTTTTTATTCCCATTGTGCCTCAATGTATTCATCTGTAAAAAGGGGATAAGAACTGCTTCATAAAATTGTCAGGCTCATTAAATTTGTAATTTTTTCTGCATTAAAAATTGTCTTTCACATATTAAAAACTCAATTAGTGTTAGTATTAGTCTTAGTATTAATAAAACCTGTTTTTCACTTGACTTATTCAGCACTTGACTTACTTGATTTTGCATAGCCATGGAAAAAGGTTCTGGAGCCCAACAGATTCTTCCAAATTTCTGTTGGGCCTTGCAGGATTTTATATACTTTACAAACATCTTCCATGACTATAGGATGTCAAAGACAATCCCCTTCTGAGCCATAACAGCAAGTACATTCCATATACATGCATATATAGCATACTTCTACATAAACTTTTAACTCTCCCATATTATTCTAAAATATATGATTTCTAGGAGAGCTCAAATTTGGGAATGTGCATTAAAATCTCTGCTGTGATCTCTAAATATAATTAATTCAGGGGTTTAGATGCTCTCTGAAACTCCTGGCAGTTTTTGTTTTTAATATTTTTATTATTTTATTCCTGGATATCTTACAAAGAATAAACACAGAATCATAAATAATGACTCAATAATCACAGAGTGAATAATCCTTTATAACTATCACTCACATCAAAAATTAAAATATCATTGGGACCTCAGAAGCCAACCCTCATTTTCCTTCTAATTGTCTGTTTCTCCCTCCACCCTAAAGGTAACCACTGTATTGACCTTGAATACCATACATTAGTTTCTCCACATTTTGAAAAACATATAAGCGAATCACATATATACATTGCTTAGTGTCTGGTTTATTTAACTTCATCATATATGTGTGAGTCTTCCACATTATGTGTAGGAATAAGCTCATTTTCATTGCTGCATAGAATTCTATTTTATGCATATATAATATTCAGTCTATGTTTAATGGAAATATTGTTCTGAACTTGATAATTATAAATAATTATGCTATGAATAGTCATATGCATACCTTTTTGTGACATATATACACATTTCTTTTGGGGCTATATTTAAGATGAAATTGCTGGATCATTACATATACATAAACTTTAGTAGGCAATTTCAAATATTTTCCGTAATTGTTATTAGAATTTTGACTTCTAAGAACAGTTTATCCTTGCCAGACTTACATTATTTCTTTTGTTTTCTTTTTTAATTCTACAAGTTTGTAGTGGTATGTAAATATTTCAGGCTTAATTTGCATTTCCCTTATCCTTATGAGTGCCTGTTCATAGATTTATTGGATATTTGGACATTGTTTGACAGAAGTCTTTTGTTATTTTCTTCTAGTTTTTTGACTTAATTTTTATACCGATTCATAGGTGGTCTTTATATAATCTAAATAAGTACTCTTTGTATTTAATGTATACTCTTTTCCTCTGTGACAACAGAAGTTATTCATTTTATTGTAGTTTATTTAATCTGCTTCTATATATGGTTAGTCATTTTCAATAGTCTAAAACTATTGCTTCTCCCAAGGACATGAAGATGTTCTATTTTATCTTATAGAGTCATTATTATTTCACATGTTTAGGTCTATAATACAGGTGAAATGCATTTTGTATCTGATGTAACATGGAGTAAATTTCGTTTATTTTCATTTGGATATACAAATGGCCAACAAAATTTATTGAATAAGCCGTGTCTCTTCCCCGAGGCTCGAGAGGCTGTCAAACTTTTTCTGTAAAGGATCAGATTGTAAATATTTTAGACTTTGAGAGCCAGTTTCTGCCACAACTATTCAACTCTGTTGTTGAAGCAGGAGAGTAGCCATAGACCATATTCAAGCAAAGGGAAGTGCCTGAGCTTCAATATGATTTTATTTACAAAATCGGGAAGTAAGCAGAATTTGGCCCACAGTTTGTAGTTTCCAGTCCCACTTATATATTTCATATGTGTGGATTATTTTTGAAAACTTTCCATTTTACACATGTTGATATATTAATTGTGTGAAAATTAAATTTTCTTAAATACTATAGATTTATGGTAGATCTTGACATATGATAGTTAAGTGTTCTTGGTTACTAGTGTCTCCGCATGATTGTCTTACTTATTCTTGATTAAAATGACATTAATCAATCACCTGGGGAGAAGAAAAATCATTATAAAATTGATTGGCCTCCCCTATCTCTATTTAGTTCTTGCTTGATTTCTCTTAACAAATCATTATAGAGGCATCAGCAAGATGGAATAGGACTTCTCCAGTACTTGTTTCCCTTCAGAAATATCAATTTGAACAACTATACACAAACAAAATTATCTTTATAAGATCTACGGAAATCAGATGAAAGACTAGAGTACCTGGATGAAGCACAGAAATAAGAAAAGACAAATTGAGGAATGTAGGAAGGACAGTTTTTATGTTACCAAAGCATTTGTACCCCTGTAAAATTCTAAAATTTGAAAAATAAATCAATAAATAAAATAAAGTCATAGAATGTAAAGCAGATTTAACACAGCAACCTCAAGGCGTTTAATAATCAAGCCTGTATCAAAATATCACATGTACCCTATGAAGATATACGACTATTTTCTACCCACAAAAATAAAGAATATATATTAAAAAAATTTAAAAACCTAAACTTTGAATATTTTTGATCCACTCAAAGCTTTCCATTGGATAGTAATAGCTTTAAATGTTGATCTGGCTTTGGAGTTCTTGGGTCAGCAGCCACTGTCATTTTGCTTCTGCATTGGGCCGTTGGGCTTTCTAACTCAACATTATGATAATGTGCTCTCCTCTGTCTACCCAGAGAAGAGTAAATAAAAACAAAGGAACCATTTGGGTAGTGCATTTCAGTTATGCCTCTCATTGCTCATCCTCTCTACATTAACTTAGCTCATTTACTAGCAGCCATGACTGTGGAGGCACCTTCCACCCTATAAACACCCTCCACTTGGGTGAGAGAATTCACTAACAGATCCCAGAATTTATCTCATATTGTTGAACCCCATCCTCAGCGTCATTGTCCTTCTCTTCCTGAAATTCATGCTTGTCATCATGACATCTTCATTGACAAAGTCAATTCTGTGAAGGATCTGAAATTTTTTCTAATTTTCCAGCAGATAATTTAGCCTGACAGTTTTGTGGATGCTGGCATGAAACACAAGACTTTAGAATCAGAGACAAAGGCCTTTATTACTCTGGCACAGCAAACAGCATGAACATTGGCATATTGGCATCAGTTCTCCTTGTGTCTCAGTCCCATAATGGAGATCCAGATAGTCCCATATAAATATCTGCATATACACTGTATTGCATTACGTGAAAGAAACTAGAGTTTAGGCCATTTGAATCCTTTATAATGGGTAATAAACATGCCTGCCCTTTGTGCTGGCAGAGACATAACTTTTTCTGTACTAGACAAGAAACGCATGTGCCCTTTGCTCCAAAGGGAGACAATGGCTTTGTCATCCAAGGCTGACCGCTCTACCAATACCTTTAAAAAGGTAATTCAGAAAGAGATAATAGATATGTTAGTCTGCTTCACTATAGTAACCATTTTACTATCTGTATGTATTCCATAATATCATGTAGTAAACCTCAACTCAAATATTTATTAAAAGAAAAAAATTCAGTGTCTCTCCTTACAAGATATTCAGAAATACAAGACATTAATTAGAGACTTGTCTTCCAACAGACAGATATAGAGAATTATGGAATAATAGGAAAAATGCTCTTACTCAAAATGTATTTTTTATATTAAGAGGAATACTATATATCTTGAAATATTATAAGTTAATATTATCTTTTTAAGGTTTAAA
This sequence comes from Lemur catta, assembly GCF_020740605.2. NCBI lineage: Eukaryota > Metazoa > Chordata > Mammalia > Primates > Lemuridae > Lemur > Lemur catta. Next base: position 15,130,295 of record NC_059139.1, on the reverse strand, counting down.
ATTTCTATATTAGTGTTTTGATTCTATGGTGGATTTGATCCATATTTTACAAAGGTAAAGACTTTAAAATTCTATGCATTCATCTATATCAAAATTATATATGTGTATTAGTGCATATATATATGATTTTCGAAGTATTACTATTGAAAATGTGGGTACATATATATAGACAAAAATACAAATACATCTAAAAAGTACATAATTCAGAATACATTTGATTGAATTATGTAGTCATTGGTAGACTTGCACTGAATTTTCATTTTATAAAATAGAGGAGGTTATTCATTAGTGACATATATATTTATATAAAAATATATAACTATATATAATTCATTTATATTCTAAAAACTATAGATATTTGATGAAAATAATATGTTGTGTAGCTAGTGCTTTCTCTAATAAATTTGGCATATGGAAATTTTAAACTCAAATTGTTATGTTAGGTATGTGACAAAATTAGTTTTAAGTTCACTTTAGCATCTTAGATTGACAAAACATGAACTGAAACACATAAAATAGGCTCAATATTAAAGAAAGTAATTTATTAGTCATAAAGCCTCATGTACTAAACTGTGTTATTGGACTGTCATATAACTGCATATACACCTTTCAGAATTTGTATCCTTAATCTAATCTAGAGGAAGCTCCATTTTTGGCCAACGTTAACCAACTGGTACAAGATATTTTTTAATTTGTCGTTTTAACATTTAATGTGTGGAAAAGTCTTGTTCATCAGACACTTTTATTCTTAGTTCAGAATATGCTGTTCATTTTATAGGGAAATGAAAAGGCAAAGCTTATAAATGAATCAGTTGTGTAATAAATGGCAATTTCACAATAAGTAAATAATATGAAAATTGTTTACTGAATGAGATAGAGTAACTATGCTTGCTTCCCATCAGTGTCACACCTGCTTAGTGATTAAATTGCATTATTTTATGCTACATTAACATCACATTTTCTAGAGTGATATTTTATGTTTCTGATAGGCAGTTGTAAATGCCTTTGTGAACCCAGCAATATACTGTTTTCTGCAGTGAACATTTCTATTAGTGATAATTCACCCATAATTTTATTTCAGAATAGAAGAACATAATATATACATCCTCTTTTTCTAATCCAGAATAATAAGAAATGTTAACATTGTTAAAAACTTCTAAATTCAGGCAGATGAAACTTCAATTTAATGCTTCATCTGAATACCACCGCCTACAAACATTAATACTGAATAAAAACCTGTTTTGAAAAAAGAATACATTTTCTACTTCATAATTCTAAATTAGATTATTTTTAAAAACTGGGGTTAGTTGACATCCTCTGTTGTGTGTATGTTGTATTTCTGTTAGAAAGATTTTGATCTCCATGTGTCTCTTATGGAGCTATTTTTCCTTTTCTGTTTTATTTATGACTGAATATTTATTAATATTTGATTTGCATTCTTGGAATTACAAATATTCAGTGGTCTAAGGAGTTTAAATCAGACTTTTAGCATACCTATTTTTTGTTAAACATCATATTTTTTTATTTAAAAGTTATGCTGAGGGGAGAAATGTTTAAATTACAAAGTCATAGAAAGGAGTTGATTTATATCATGTTTACTTGGAAAATATAACTGCTTTTTAAGATTGGGGTTTATCATTCCATTACTGATGGAGACAACGGGGCAACATATTTCTTGATATACATTACACAATTGTACTTACACACTTTTGTTCAATTTAGATTCCTCCATCATTTTTATATTCCTGACTTTTGCCCACAAAAAGGCTTCTTGCTCTATATTAGGAATAAACAACTTACATCTTACGAGACAAATTCATCCTGGAGCCTGTTTTGCACATTTTGCATTTGAGTAAGAATGGTTTTTATGTTTTTAGAGGGTTGAAAAGACAAGGAAGAAGAGGAGGAGAAAAACAAAAATGAGAACAAGACTCAGAACAAGAACAAGGGGGAACAAAACAAGAAGTTATGGAGATCATATGTGACTTTCAAATCCTAAATTACTGACTACCTAGACATTTAAGGAAAAATCTTATTGATGTCTGCTCAAGCTTCTTACCAGATCAGGGTCTCCTTCAGCATTCAGCATCAAATTCTATAAGCACGCCTGAATTCGAATCTATCTTTCCCTTTTTTTCTGATCACAGTGGAAAAGTCATACATCTCTAGGTTGTTCTATGGCTAATCCTGTGCTATACGTTTAAATCCGTCTATCTAAATGATCTTCTGCATCAATCATCATTTTTCTTATATTTTAGACTTTTCAACCAGCACTTTCCCATCATCAATGAAACATTAAAAATCCAGTAAATGTTAGATTTAGAATTTGACCCTGCATATGTTATGTCTGACTTATGACTCTTTGACTTTCTCACTATGGCAGTGTTTTTGAAAGTGTAATCTTGTGGGTCCCTGGATCCGGTTCAGAGGTGCCTAGCATTTTCATTTTCCAACTACATATCTGTGTGAAGCTAGATTTTCCTCATATGCTTTAACCAAAACACTGTATTAGAAGAGATTGAATGCAGAAGCAGATACGTGAATGTAGATGCCTTCTAGAAAGACAGACATTAAAAAGACCTATGAAAAATATATAAAACAGTGACAGCTTTCATAAGAATTTTATTTCAGAAAATATCATTATATTTTCATAAAATACATTATTTAAATCAACATATAATTTGGTTTATAATTGCTAGTTTAAAATAAATCTATTTTTAAAGCAATTAGTCTTAATTTCTAGTAAATATTGATCCATGGAACCCATATAAGCAAAATCTATTTCCTGAACAGGAAAGTTAGAGAACCATTACATCATAACCTGTACACAAATTAAGTAAACACTAAACTACAATAGATCAGTTCAAATATGGGGGGCACTGTCCCTCATTGTCCCTAATATTGAAAAAATCACCTTTCACACAGTTGTCTTCAGTATTAACACAGTGCCTGGCACAGAGCAAGTGCTTAATAAATATTAATAAATATTGATGTAATGAATAAATAAATTTAATTTATGAGTGAATAAATAAAGAAATCAAGCCAACTCAGCTCAATAGATAAAATCAGTAATGAATTAAGGATGCATTGCATCTGAGCTGCAGTTGTTTCAGAAAATATTAATAGAATAGCTGTCATTATTTGAATGAAACAGAAAGAAAAATATATGCCACAAAATAAAGAAGTTGTCAATATCTTCTTTGATTAACACTATAATCCCTCAGACTTTCTTAACTTTGAACTTTCCTATCTTGTCTGCTATTGAACACTAACTAAAATACTACGCCCAGATCCAGTTTGGGTAAAAACATGACTGTTACTATTGTGCATAGTTCCTGGCTCATGTTAGGTATTCCATAATGACTTTTTAATAAATGTAATATCACATTTATTTTGCTGGAGATTCTAAATTTTGACAGAAAATGACATCTTAAAAAATGCACCAATTTTAAGCATACTTATATAATTTAGAAGAAGAAATAAAATTATGGGTTATTATTTTTAAATGACTTGATAATATAGAAATGAAAGAAATAAGAGGAATACAATTTTTGAAAATGGAATAATATATTTTAATACATATTGCCAATGAGAGGAAGAATCCAAATCAGGGCAAAGAAGCCCCTTGGAATTTGCAGGATGACCCTGATTTTTTTTTTCAGCATGCAAGCATACCTCAGAGACATTGTGGGTTGGGTTCCAGTCCACTGCAACAAAGTGAATACATGAACAAAGTGAGTCATACAACGTTTTTGGTTTCTCAGTTCATATAAAAGTTATGTTTACACTCTACTGTGGTCTATTAAGTATGAAGTAGCATTATGTCTAAAAAGCAATGGACATACTTTAATTAAAAATGCTTCATTGATAAAAAATGTAAACAGTCACTGGAGACTTCAGTGAGTCATAATCTTTTTGCTGGTGGATGGTCCTGTCTCCATGTTGGTGGCTGCTGACTGATCAGGGTGGCAGTTGCTGAAGATTGGGGTGGTCAAGGTAATTTATTAAAATAAGACAACAATGGCATTTGTTACATCCATTGACTTTTCCCTTCACAAAAGATATCTCTGTAGCTTCCATTTTGCCCATAGTAGTACTTCCTTCAAAAACCTCTCAACCCCTGTCATTGCTTTATTAACTATATTTATGGAAGATTATAAATCCTTTGTTGTCATCTCAACAGTATTCACAGCATCTTCACCAGGAGTAGATTCTGTCTCAAGAAGTCACTTTCTTTGCTCATTCGTAAGAAGCAACTCTCATCCATTAAAGTTTTATCATGAGATTGCAGCAAACCATGCACAATTTCAGACTCTACTTTTAATTTTAGTTGTCTTGCTACTTCCACATTTGCAGTTACTTTATCTACTGAAGTTTCAAACTCCTCAAAGTCATCCATTAGGATTGGAATAAACTTCTTTCAAATTCTTGTTGTTGATATTTTGACTTTTGCCCATGAATCACAAAGGTTCTTAAAGGCATCAAGAATGGTGAATCCTTTCCAGAAGGTTTTCAATTTAGTTTGCTCAGATTTACTTTCTATGGCAGCTGTAGCCTTACAAAATGTATTTCTTAAATAATGGTAGGTAGGGATGAGGGTATGTAGGTGGCACAGACCGACGAGAATAAAGAGTAGAAACCACAACAGTGGGAAATGGTGGTTTAGGTACTTTCCTTCTGCTGGAGCATGCATAGAAACTAGGGTCTATGACTGAAAGTAAACTTTTGACCTACTTTCCTTCATTAACATAGTAAAAACCACAACCACTAGTGCCAGGACAGTTTAAAAATGTCATGGCAACCCCTAGAAGTTACCCTATAAGGATAAATTTGGGAAAGGCCCTTACTTCCAAGAACTCTCCATGCTTTTCTCAGAAAAAATCATGAATATTCTGCCCACCATTTCACGTATCATAAGATGTAGACATAAAAGTAGAAGTGTGTTAAGACCTCAGGGTCTTCTCCACTCACAGAGCCAGACCCATCCCTCCTCTGGGATGTACTTTCACTTTGCAATAAAAGCTGTTCCTGTGGAAGTGCTTCGTGTCTGTCATCACTCCATTGCACCGGCCCCCCTTGTGATTCTTCCAAGCAAGGAGCCAAAGAACCAGGACATCTCTCTCCAAAACAAAACCAAACCCAACAAATAATAAGGACTTGAAAGTAGAAATTACTCCTTGATCCACAGGCTGCAGAATGGATTTTGTGTTATCAGGCCTGAAAAAAATATTAATCTCTTTGTCCATCAGAGTTCTTGGGTGACCAGGTGCATTGTCAATGAGCAGTAAAATTTTGAAAGGAATATTTTTTTTTGAGCAATAGGTCTCAACAGTGGGCAACAGTATTCAGTAATTCACCTGTAAACAGATTTGCTGTCATCCAGACTTTCTTGTTCTATTTATAGTGTATAGGAACAGTAGATTTAGCATAATTCTTAAGGGTCCTATAAATTTTTGAAGTAGTAAATGACCATTGGCTTTAACTTCAAGTCATCAGCTGCATTAGACCCTAACAAGAGGGTCAGCCGCTCCTTTGAAGTTTCAAAACAAGGCATTGACTTCTCCTCTCTAGCTATGAAAGTGCTAAATGTATCTTCTTCCAATATAAGGCTGTTTTGTCTACAATGAAAAGCTATTGTTTAGTGCAGCTATCTTCCTCAGTGATCTTAGCTATATGTTCTGGATAAATTTGCTGCAGCTTCTATATTAACAGTTTTATGTTATAAAGACAGCTTCTTTCTTTAAACCTCATTAATCACCTTTCTAGCTTTAAACCTTTCTGCTGCAGCTTCCTTACCTCTCTTAGGGCCTTGTTCAGAACTGGACTTTAGCTTAAGGAAGTGTTGTAGCTGGTTTGATCTTCTTTCCAGATCAAATTTACTTTCTCCATATCACCAATAAGACTGTTTTATTTTCTTATCATGGAGTAACACTTTTAATTTCCTTCAAGAACTTTTCTTTTGCATTCACATCCTGGCTAAGTGTTTGGAGCAAGAGGCCTAGTTTTCAGCATATCTCAGCTTTCAATATACCTTGCTTCCTAAGCTTAATCGTTTCTAGCTTTTGACTTAAAGTGAGAGATATGCAAATCTTCCTTTGACTTGAATACTTAAAGGCCATTTTAGAGTTGTTAATTGGCTAATTTTAATATTTTTGTGTCTCAGGGAATGAGGAGGCCTGAGGAGAGGGGGAGTGACGGGAATGGCAGGTGGGTGGAACAGTCAGAACATGCAACATTTATTTACTAAGTTTACTATCTTATATAGGCATAGTCTGTGGTGCCCCAAAACAATTACAACAGTAATATCAAAAATCATTCATCACAGATCACCATAACAAGGTAAAATAATATCTAAAATTTTGAAATATTGCTAGAATTGCCAAACTGTGACACAGAGACACACACTAAGCACATGATGATGGAAAAGTGGCACAGATTGACTTGCTTGGTTCAGAGTTGCCACAAAACTTGTACTTGTAAAAAAATGCAATATCTGTGAAACACAATAAAGTGCAATAAAACAAGGTATCCCTGTATTTTCATGCACCAATTAAAATATTTAGAAAAGCTATTCAGCCATTAGTAAAACCTTTTTTTTTTTTTTTTTTCCGGTTAGTAGGGATTTATATTTCTGCTCCTAGTTGGGGAAAGGATTTCAGGATTTCAAGCATAATTGTTGGTAAAACAAATTATTTTAAGCCTTCTCATTCATTTTTAAATTAATAACATTGCAATAATTATTGAAGAAATATGTCCAGTGAGTTAAAAATACTGATAAGAAATAATACTACAATAGCAAAATGATGTTATTTAAAAGATATGGTGTTAACAACAGCTAATTACATTAATATGCACCAAAACATGACAATACTGCTGTTAGCAAATTAAATGAATAAATCAAATGTCTCAATAAGGCCAATTCTTATTTGGAACCTTGACTATACACCATTCAATTTTTCCTCTGATACTTTAAGAGATGCATTTAAGAAGTTTGTATCTATTGAAATCAGCGTTTGGTTTAAAGAAAATGTCAAATCAACTCTTTCATTACATGTAAAAGAACATCCTGTTTTTAAAAAGACTAAATTTATCAACTATCTTAATCTTCAATACATAATGAAACACATAAACTGCAATGATTTCAAGGTGGTAGTTTCTATATCATATTCAGCCTCACAAACAAAATTACTTGTAGTGTTAAGCATTTACTTATTCAAAAATAGTTTCCTTCCTCTAATGTTCCTGCCCCACCTCCTTTCACAAAGCACATAAGTTTTGCTAATTTAAATGAAACAAAACAAAAACCTGGCTAGGAAAATTTATGTAGAAGTTGGATCAACCCAATTGTGAAGACAGGTCTTGAAAACTCAAGTGAACTAAGGTATCATCATTGTGTTAAGTCATGGCTGGAAGGAGTTATGCTTGTAAGAGATGGCAGAGAAACATGAATGAAAGTTTATGGAACCTATATACATATTAGTATTGTTTAGGACTCTACACAAATATAAACAATCTTGGTTAATTAAAAAATAGATGCTGGGGTAGCTGAATATCTAAGATCTCTTTGGAATTAGTATCAGTTCAGGAATAAGAAATGAAGCAAAAATATATACACTGTCAATACATTCAATCTTTAATTATGAGAACTCTAGGAAAAATTGACAGAAGTAAATTTAGTTAATCTAACAGCAATTCTTTTCCATTCTATTTCTAAAATATCCTTCTACTTTGTCCATTTCTTTCATACATTCTCTACCATAAACATGAGCCAAGCCCTGTTCATTACTCAAGGCATTGATTTCTCAACAAATTTCATTTCCACTCTTGTCTGCTCTCATCCATTCTGCCAGAACAGTCAGACTGATTGCTGAAAAATCTAAAAATTATCCTGTCATAATTTCCCTTTAAAATTCTCCACTGAAGTCTAATTACATAAAAAATGATACCAAAATTTTTGCCATTATATCCATATAGTGCAAATATGAAAGTTTACCTACAGAATCGATAATGTAAATTTGTTAATTTTAGGGAAATATAAGATCATTTTTATTTCATTCATTCATTTATGACATGCTGAAGTAACAGCAGACACAAACTTCTCAGTGATTTACAGTCACACATTTTAGTTTCTCATTGAAATCACATGTTTTTTATAAGTAGAATTCAAGTTCTTTTTTTTCTTTTTTCTTTTTATTCTGGAATTCAGCTGAGGAGACATTTTCATCTGTGGCTGTCATGGCATAGGGTACAAACAGCATTAAAATTTACTATTAGAAACTGCTGAATGCTATTAAATTTAAAAATATTTCTTAGATATACTCTTATCTTTAAAATACATAATTTGAAGTGCCCTCAACTACAGCTGTCACTTGGTATCCCTGGGGGATTGCTTCCAGAACCTCCGTGGTTACCAAAATCTGCAGATGCTCAAGTTGCTTATATAAAATGGTGTAGGATTTACGTATAACCTACACACATCCTCCCATAAACTTTAAACCATCTCTAAATTACTTATAACACCTAATGCAACATAAATGCTATGTAAATAGTGTTATACTTTATTGTGTTTTAGTTGTATTATAATTTTATTTTTGTATTGTTGTTTTTTATTTTTATATTTTCCAATGCAATATTTTCTACCCATGGTTGGTTGAATCCATGGATATGGAGGGCCAACTGTAATTCTCTTTTATTCAGAAATCAGCAAGCTAAAAATCTAACAAAGGTTGACTATTATGCCCCATGAGGGTAGGGTAATGAATCAATCATGAGGCAAATTATAAATCACACTAAATATTATCTAAAATGATGAAATAATAAAAATAGAAGTAAGTACTCTAATAGTTTCTTCCAACTGGTAGCCACTGTTCCATAGCATCAGGGGATTCTAGGGGAAAGACAGTAAGCCTAATTTCCTAGAACATGAAAAGAAATTAAACCTTGTTATTGGAGTAAACATTGAGAAGCTCAATTTATAAGAATTGTTTTATTATTCTTTTCACTATAAGATGTACAGTGTATTAATCCAATGAGTCCAAATAAGATTGACTTGTTTTAAGATTTGTGAAGTATTTCAACAGCATCACTTTAGTTCCTTTCAATCTTCTTACTTAGTGTATGATTCATGTCATACAGATATTCATTCAAAAGGGTGAAAATGTTAATCTCTTCATAAGTTTTTCAGTGAGCTACAAGGATGTCCTTTGATGACTGAATGAAATGACACAGAAAAAAGCCCAACTCAGTGTAACGTGCTCTCATTAAAATGCATGGATCTTTTTCCTAGGATATGTTTTGCCACTGGCAATGCACAAGGGACGGCACTTTTTTTTTAATGCACTCTGATGGATATTTTCTTACTGGAAATTTTTTTTTATAGATCACATTCTGGTGAATGACTGTGTAGAAAAGTGTTATTTGTTTTGCATAGTCTGGATTTTGTCCAGGAAATACTACTTCCCTATGTTCATGCTGAAGACACAAATTGGATATTCACCTGCAATGTGTTGTGATGAGTATATTAACATTTATATAGAAAAGATTATTTTTACCCTGAATACACATTATTTTTATTTTTTATACTGCTAACACCCAGGATAGGTGTATTATAACTC